>NC_141762.1:58192561-58495649 GCF_982258835.1 Parasteatoda tepidariorum
CAATGCATCTGCATTACTAAGTTTCGATCCTTTGATGTGACTTGCCTCAATATCATGGCGTTGAATGGCTAACGCCCATCTCTGCAACCTCGGGCTTTGGGGTGTCGCACTCGTCAGAAATACTAGGGGATTATGATCAGTTAATAAAATAATCTTAGCACCACAGAGTAAGGTTTCAAATCTCTGCAAAGCCCAAATAATAGCATAAGCTTCCCTTTCAATTGTAGACCATTTCTGTTGAGTAGAATTCAGCTTCTGGCTACCGAAAGCTATGGGACGAATATTTCCTTCTTCATCTAACTGACCTAAACAACATCCGACCGCATTTTGAGATGCATCCGTATGCAAGTAGTATGGTTTCTCTATGTCTGGGACTTGTAACTCTGCGATCTTACATAGCGACGTCTTCAATTCCTTGAATGCCTTCTCAGCTTCTTCGCTCCAAGGAATCTCATTAGGAACTTTCTTTTTAGTAAGCTCTGTTAGTGGAAGAGCAATCTTTGCGAAGTTTGGAATATACTGCCTGTAAAAGTTGCATAATCCCAAAGCACTTCTCAGTTGTTTTTTGGTTTTGGGTGCCTCTAATTTCTGTATTACTCTTATTCGTTCTTTGTCAGGAGCATGTTTACCTGAACCAATAATATGTCCTAAGTATTTAACCTTTTGTCTAGCAAATTCGCACTTTCTCAAGTTCACGGAGAAATTAAAATATTCCAATCTCTTAAAAACTTCTTCAAGATGAATCAAATGTTCCTCCCACGTATCAGAAAATACTGCTAAATCATCGATATAAGCACAAGTGAAATCAGACATGGACTGAACCACTTTAGACATAGCTCTTTGGTAGGTTGCAGCAGCATTTCTTAATCCAAAGGGTAATACATTCCATTGGTACTGGCCTCGGTGAGTTCGGAATGCTGTGAGGTGTTTGCTGCCGTTCTCCATCGGTATAGCCCAATATCCCTTCAACATATCTAGCACAGTAATGAATTTCTTCTTTCCTACTAAGAAATTCAACTCCATCATATTTTGCATTGGATATGCATCCGGAACGGTAAGAGCATTCAAACTTCTGAAATCAATGCATAACCTGATTGTTCCGTCTTTCTTATGAACACATACTACCGGGTGTGCTATCTCACTTACCACCGGTTCAATCAGTCCTAACGCTAGCAATTCATTGATCTGTGCATCCACTTTCCCCTTTAAGTTTTCTGGTATCTTATACGTTTTTGGTTTCATCGTATCCTCCTCAGCTTTCAGCTTTATCGCATGTTTCCCAACTTTAGCTATCCTTATCTTCCCCGAAAACAACGTTTTGCGTCTATGTAAAAGATCTTTCAATTGATTTTGTTGCATTTTGGGTAAGTAATCCAAATTCAATCCTTTCAATGCTTCATAGCTTTCCACGTCTGTAGGAAGAGTTGGTGTTTCGTATATTTCCCCAAATTCATCATCAATATCATAGACAACTCCAACTGTTTGAATTCTCGCTTTGTATTCTCTCATTTTGTTAACATGCAATAATCTTAAATTTCCTTCAGGCATTTGCAAATAATACGAATTCGGTTTCACTCTTCTAATTACCTTTACTGGACCTATCCATCTGGCATATAATGAATTGGATGAATCATGCATTAGCACAAGTACTTGATCTCCTGGCGCAAATTCCCGGTATTTTTTCCTTCTATTGTAATATTTGGCATAATTACTTTGTTGCACATCACTTGTTAACCTTGCCTTTTCGGTTGCTATTTCTAATTTTCCTTTTAACTCTTTTAAATATTCCTCCGCTGATCCTTTCATATTCAAAGGTAAAAACATATCTCCGGCCCAAATTGACTTCAATATAGATAACGGGCCTTTCGGTTCTCTCCCGTACATTAGCAGAAAAGGTGGTACTCCTGTAGTTGCATTTGGAACTTCTCGATAAGCCCATAGTACAAATGGTATATGTCGATGCCAATTTCTTCCTACTTCTCTAATAATGTGATGTAGCATATTTTTGAAAGTTTGGTTCCATCTTTCAATCAATCCGTTCCCTTCCGGATGGTATGGCGTTGAAAATCGCGGACAAGCTCCTAAAACCTTCAAAAACTCTTGCGTTAAACTTGCCGTAAAATTTGTCGCATTATCCACCACGATTACTTCTGGAATTCCTGTCCTACAGAATATTTCGAGCAGTGCTTCACATGTATTCCTTGCCGTTAACGATTTGAGCGGGACTGCTTCAGGCCATCTTGAATGTTGGTCCATCAAACAAAGGATATATTTATGTCCTTGTGCTGATACTGGATCTAGAGGACCAATTAGATCTACGTTCACCACTTGGAATGGAAGTTCAGGACGTGACACAGGTGTTATCGGAATTTTGTCTACTGAACGAACAACTCTTCTACCTTGGCACCCATGACATGAGCTACAATAAGCTTTAATTTCCTTGACCATCCCTGGCCAATAAAAGGAAAATTTAATTCTTTGAATTGTTTTACGAGCTCCTAGATGTGCTCCGAATACTGACTCGTGGGCAATTTCTAGTATTTTACCTTTTCTAATTTCGGGAATTACTAATTGTTGTATTCTATTCCCGTCCAACAGCTCTTCATGGCATAGTATATTATTTTGTATCACATACCCTCCTTTATTTTGCTTCCCCAATTTCCATGCTTCTTGGAGAGTATCGCAACTTTGTTGTTGTATCTTGAATCGTTCGGTTTCATTTCCATTCTTTTTATCACCGCATTCACCTACTGTTGGCTCCTGCTGCTCTTCTCCGTCACTTGCACTCATATATAACTGCTCCTTTCGGGAATCTGATCTTAGCTTCATAGCAGCAGTAAAACTGGGATTGTATACTCTTTTTTGTTCTAATAATGCCTCATAAGTTTCAGCATCCAACAAAATGTCAGCATTTAACCCATTGACGGCTGCTATCATCGTTTTAATTATAGGCGTAATATATCCTTCCGTTACCAAAGCGATTTCCACTTCTTTTAATTCAGCTTTTAGACTTTCGCCAAACGCAGGTTGTAGTATTATATGTCCTTTGTAATCCACTTCCTTACCCACTATATCGTTTTTAAATACACTTATTTGTGCACCAGAATCTACTACAGCTTCGTATTCATTTCCATTATATGAAATCCTAACTTTCTTAAGGGCAGCTATTTTTGGTTGAACGCCTTTACATTTTTTGTTTCCTATCATGACTTCACCGTTAAATCTTGCAGTGACTACTTTGCTTTCGATATTTCCATTTCTGAGTACCTTAACTTCGGATACTTGCCCTTCCGATACTTGAACCTCGGCCACTTTGCCTTCACTGTTTCTTCTCCTCTCTTTATTATCTCGACAAAATCGTGCCAAGTGTCCTACTCGTCCACAATTAAAACATGTGACTGGATTTTGGGAAGAACTCCGCTTATCAATTCTGCCATGGTTGTTATGCTCATGTTTATATCCTTCACCAAATGTATGATATCTTCTACTAACCATGTTTGGTTTTTCCCGGTATAAGTTCCTATATGGTTGAGAAGCAATGAATTTAGTAGTTTGGTTATATTTCCTTGCATTCTCGTACTCATCTAACTTCTCAGCAAGTGTGTCAACTGAGCAAATTCTACTCCACTCATCAATAAAATGATTTTGTATGTCTCCAGGTACTCGTTCTTTTATCTGTTCGACAATGACAAGTTGTTTCAGGCTGTCGAAATCATTAATTTTTAGTCCCGAAACCCATTCGTTAAAATAGTTCGCCAATTCAAATCCAAAATCTCGCCAAGTGCTCTCAGCCGCTTTACAATGTCTCTTAAACTTTATTTTAAATGCTTCTGGGCTCAATTTAAACCTTTTCAATAACATACATTTTACATGTTTATAATCATTTGCTTTTTCTTCAGGCTCCCTTGCAATTAAATTCGCCATTTCTAGAGGCAATAATCCAACAAGATGCGTTACCCAATCTTCTTCTTTTATATGGACTCTTCGTGCTTGTCTTTCAAACAATATTAGATAAAAACTTATATCACCTTCTTTTGGATCAAAAGTACGCATTAATTTTTGCAATCCACCAGGTACATGTTCTCTTGTTTCTTCATTTCGAGAGCTGCTCGTCTCTCCTATAGTACCAGTATGTACCAATGAAGCTTCTATCTTCAACCTCTCCAATTCATATTCCTTTTCTTGCCGCTTTAATTCATCTTCCCTTTCCTGTTCTCGCCGCTTTAATTCACCTTCCCTTTCCTGTTCTCGCCTCTTTAATTCATCTTCCCTTTCCTGTTCTCGCCGCTTTAATTCGTCTTCCCTTTCCTGTTGCTTAATTTCATATTCTTGTCGCCTAATTTCATCTTCTTTTTGTTGGCGCTTTATTTCTTCTCTTCCACTAACTATTCTTTTTAATAATTCCTTCACAAACTCCTCTTCGTACTCCGTACTTGCCAATATAATCTTCTTTAATTCGGTAACTCTCATGTCTTCCGTTGCCGTTTCTCCTAACTCTTCCGCCAAACACTTCAAATCTACTTTTAAAGCTCTTCCTAAAAATGCCATTTTTCACCTACTACTTTCTAAACTGCACCTTCTTACAAAAAAAAATGCCACTTCCTAAACCAATTTCAAGACAATCTAAATAACTCACTATCTTCCATCAAACAACTTGAAATTCATAGAACCAACAACTACCAATCTTTTATTTTGAAATCCATTGGGGTTTCCCCGCGCATTTGTCAGTCGTAACCTTTTACAAAAGAAATAACGCAAAATTCTACAAAAACTAATTCACCATTTTATTATTCTTTTTCATCCATCATCCAAAAAAACCAAAAACAAAAAGAAATGATCATATCTATAATATCAAGCTTTTAGCTCGCAACATCAGAAAATGCGTGTTATTACATCACGTGACCCTGACAGCGAATATAGGTCAGTACATTCGTGTTTCCAAATGACTTCATTCGGTGCTGCTACAAGCATCGGTGCGCATATGGACAGCTAAAGTTATTTATTACATTCACATGCAATCCTGCTTGAGCTAAAATTAAAGAGCTTTAGTAACTTAGGCAAACATCATCGGATCTTCATGATACATTATCACACGTGAGTTTAAACAAATATTAAGCTCTAAACTTGGTTTTATTGCGAAAAGTCATGTTTTTAGAGAGACACGGTGTTTGATGTATTTTATTGAACGGCAGAAAAAGAGAATTGCCACATGATTTGGCTTATTGAAAAACTCACACCAGGACAAATTGGTCAGCTCATATCAGCAGAAATATTCATGACGCCATTGATCCAGAATTATTTCAGATCATCATCCAAAATATGTTTCATGGTCGGTGTGCATCACCATACATGTCTGTTTGAAAACTGTTGAGACTATCACTGGTTTTTTCACCATTAAATAAAATTCTCTATTCAAATCATAATCACAAATCTCATTTACACACTTAAATACAAAATTTAAATTCAAACTGAAAGCGTTGCAACGCACGCAGGGTACAGCTAGTTTATAGTATAAATTGTGAGGAAAAGCATCATAATTTTATTATATAGTTACATTTAATATATTTTTTTAAAAATTTCTTGATATCATTTTACATGATATAAACTGTCTAATTCTTTTAATTACAGGATACGAAATTGAGCAATATATCAGCTGAATGTTTCCTGGCAATTCTAAATTAAAAATATTTTTTTGAATTTTACTTTTCTAAAATGCAAACCTTTCTTTTTATACTAAAAATCTGTATTGATATCCTTGTTTATTAATTCTAAAATCTGATTTTTTTTTTAAATTATACATTATTTCAATTAAAAATGAATTAGAATAAATTTCATTCAAAGCAATACATTTTTAAGACTTACTAATTTTCTTAGTGGAAAAAGCTAAAGACAAACTTTAGTTATATTTCAGGTATATGTTTTATCATTTGTGTATGTGTATACGGTAGTAAGTCTCTTACCTTAAGTTTGATAAGTTATAATGGGTAATAAGTTTTAATATTTATAAATATTTTAATCAGTGTTTCCCCTAACTGTTTTTAGAAGGGCTGTCTGCTATTGATGCTCCCTCTTTGCCCTTTTTTCAAAAATAAGCGCCATCCGTTAAAAGCACTGGCTTTTTATTCACTTTCCAATTTAAAAAATTTATTCACTGTTTAAATAATTACAAACTGGTGAAATTATCTGTGTTTAGTTTAATTCTGAAAGTAATTTAAAAATTATTTTTATGTATGCTTTAAAAAAAAAAAAAACTTGAAATGTTCATTTTTTAAAACTTTCAATTTAAATTATAGAAGGCTTTCAAGTTTCTTATCATTAACACTTTTTTTTTAAGGTTACTTTTTTTGAAAAATAAAAAAAGTCAGTGATTGACTTTTAGCATGCCTTTAATTATTTTTTATAAACTACAATTTTTTTACTTTGATAATGAGTAGACAGCGGATAATATGCAATTGCATACGTGCATATGCAATTGCATATATTAGCACTTTTTGCCATTTGTGCATATAAATGCATAAAAAGGTATATTTGCTCTTATAAATGCATATTTTCAGCATTTTATGGCTTTTCCCTCCTAAAACCATGTCACTATTCTTTTTATCTTAGCATAAGGAACGCTTTAAATTTTGTTTTGTCGTTCTTTATCACCTGAAAGGGTCAGCTGTATTGATGTTGCTGGGGGTGATTGCAATCATGTGAAAAAGATGTAGAAATGAGGTGTGTGTCGGGAAGGGGGGTACAAAGGGCCCACCCAAACAGACATTCGTCATAGAAACCTCAGAAAGGGATGGTCAGATATTCTATGAAGGGATGTCTTTTCCTGGAATAAATAATTGTCAATCTGTGTGGGAAAAATAAGACTTCTGTGGTAGGTAGAAAATGACCTCCCTTTCCTGTGATTGATTAGTTAAAAGGTGGAGTGAATACATTTTCGGAGAGAGCTGCTATTCTACCATATTTCGATAGTCCATCTGATAGATAGATAGTTTCGACATCCATCAGTTGAATACGTAGTTAGTGAAGCTTCGAACGTGACTTTTAACTGCTTAATTTTATAATATTCCAAAAATTAAGTCGACTAAATCAAAGTTAATGAAGACATGGATTTCGGACTATGGAAAGGACTTACGACCGATGGGGAAATAGTATTTTGTGTGATTTGTCAAAAACACATTTCCTATGAAAAAAAGTACCAAATGGATCAACATATAAAGACTAATGCTCACTCCGCGAAGAGAAAGCAGAATACAAAAGAATTTGTTCAAAGTTTATTAACTATTCCTGTTCAAGCAGCTAAAAAGAAAAGTGATTTTTCTAGTCATTTATGCAAAGCCTTAGTAAGCAGCAATATTCCTTTAAAAAAGTTAAATAATCCAAACTTAAGACAGTTTTTAAAAAAATATTGTACCAATCAGATCATTCCCGATGAATCTACTTTAAGAAAGAACTACCTTCAACCGATATACACTGCTGGACAATTGCTAAGGACGGATAACACTATCATCCATAGCAACCACAAAATGAAAGGAAGCAAAATGTGGAAAATTAGAATAAGTGCGTGATATAGTAAGAAGAGGTATGCGTATGCAAATTTTTTTTCCACGTCTGTTCACGTGATAGCGCTGATAAGAGCTTTAAAGGTTTTGACGCGTGTGTAGAGTTGTTGTTTCAAGTCAAAGTTTTACAGGAAAGATTTAGTTGATGAACTTGAAATTTTCGGCGTGTCTTCCCGATATCACTTAGATGATTTTAAGCGTGGCCGAATTATTGGAAAGATCGAAGAAAGGTGAAAAATAACAGATGTTGCCAGGGAGTTCGACATCGCTCACAGCGTTGTTTCACAGCTGTGGAAATCATTTTAAACGACTGGAATGTGTAGTAGGTGGTACGAGGGAGGTCGTGTTGGAAGTACGAGGCCTGCAGCAGACAGATATATCGTCCTATCAGCAAAAAGGAACAGGCGCAACACAGCTCAGCAGGTGGCAAATCAGTTTCTTGCTGCCACAGGAAAGCAGATCTCTTGAAAAACTGTTGCCAGACGCTTGAGGGGAGGAGGACTATACGCCCGCAGACCTGTTGTGTGTGTCCCATTAACCAGACCGCACCGTACTGCCCGTTTGCAATGGTGTCGTGAGCAGGTTCAGTCTGTCATCGGATTGTAGACACCAACTGATCTGGTGCGAGAGTGGTATTGGTTATCGTCCAGAAAATATCCAGGAAAGGGACCGATATCCGACATGCAGTGTCATGGTGTGGGCCGGCATCATGATCATAGGCCGCACGCGCCTACTAGTGGTTGCGAATGGGACTATGACGGGCCAACGATACATTGATGAAGTTCTACTTCCTCATGTTCGTCTTTTCCGTGGTGCTGTCGGTGATAAATTTGTTTTTATGGACGACAACGCAACATGTCATCGAACACTCGCTGTTCAGGATTGTCTAGACAGCGAGGGTATTCAACGCCTCGCATGGCCATCACGTTCTCCAGATCTAAACCCCATTGAAAATGTTTGGGATGCTTTGGAGAGGCAACTTGCTGGTCGAAACTATCCTCCGACAAATAAGAACACCCTCATCCGTGCACTGACAGAGGAATGGGATAAATTGCCTCAACAGCTGCTGGATAATGTTGTGCAAAGTATGATACGACGTGTAGAATGTTGCATCACACTCCACGGTGGACATATCCCGTACTGACACCTTTCTTCAAGTTGCTTGCTGACATTTAGATGCATTGTTCCATTTTTCCGTACGCAGCATCAAATGAACAGTTTTTTTTCTTTCAGATGCTTCATAGCTTTTGTACTCTCCAGAACAATGAATATTCTTTATTCTAATGTCTGAACAGTGTGGCAACTATATTTTATCCTACTAGGCCTCATGTCTCTCTTAATGTTATACTACATTGCAATTTGTGATCCGTCCTTAGCAATTGTCCAGCAGTGTATAACGAAGTACTGGATGATATTCGACGAGATATTGGAGATGGCCTTATATGGATTGAAGTCGATGAGACGACAGATAAGTGCGGTCGCTACATTGCTCATTTTATTTGTGGAAAAATGGATAATGTTCCTACTCGACCACATCTTCTAGCAAGCAAAGCCCTTGAAAAAGTCAATCATTCAACCATAGCAAGATTTGTCAATGATTCTATCAGATTATTATGGCCTGATAGAGATGGTTCTGAAGATGTTTTGATTTTTGTCAGTGATGCCGCTCCGTATATGGTCAAATTTACAGCAGCACTGGAAATTTTTTTATCCCAGAATGCTTCATATTACATGTTTGGCTCATGCTGTTCACAGACTGGCTGAGACTGTTCGAGAAGTATTCTCCTCTGTAAATGATTTAATTTCTAGTATCAAGAAAGTTTTTCTCAAGGCACCTGTGCGCATAAAATTGTATAAAGATAATGTATCCTGATTTGCCCTTACCTCCACAGCCTGTGATAACTAGGTGGGGTACATGGATTGAAGCTGCACGTTTTTACGCTAATAATTTTGATGCAATGAAGTCAGTTGTAGATGCAATTGACAGTTCCTGTGCTTCTTCAGTTTATGTCACAAAAGAATTACTATAGGATTGCAGAAGGACTTGGCCATAATTGACACTCACTTTTCTTTCTTAAGTGGAGCAATAACAAAGCTCGAAACACGAGGTCTTCCCCTGGCTGAGGCCATAACCGAAATTGAAAAAAATCAACAGTGCATCAATGCTCTTCCAGACTCAGTTGGGAAGAAAGTAAAAGAAAAATGGTGTTTCGTTCAAAACAAAAATTCGGGTTTTGCAGCAGTGAAGAAGATAAATGATTTTCTTAATGGAAACGGAACTGAACTTCCAGAGAAAGTAAAACCAATGAGTACGAAATTGTTTAAGTTTTGTCCAATAACATCGGTAGACGTGGAGAGGTCATTTTCTGCTTTCAAAATAATCTTTGATGACCGACGACATCAATTCACCCTTGAAAATTTGGAAAAACACTTAGTTGTGTATTGCAACAAAAATTATTCAGTTTAATGAAATCTTTTCGGAAAATGCGATGATTTTTCTTCTCATTTATCATACTTCAGTTTTAGGCTTTTTCTTCAGAAATGTGTAGATTCAATAAGAAATAGTTTGATTTTCTTCCTTTTAACAAAAAAATGTTTTAGCTGTGTTTGTTGGAAAAAGTAAGTCGTAGTATTTAAATAAGTTGAACTTTTAATTTCTATTTTAAATGCATATTGCTAGTTTTAAGAGCATATATTTAAGTTTTTTAGTGCATATTTGCATGCATATTTTGTCCGTTTTTTAGTGCATATAATCCGCTGTCTAATAATGAGTTAGAATTATTTTTTGAAATACACATAAAAAGTATAAGAAGGTAATTTAAAAATTAACTAGGAGGCTCCGCCCCCTGCTCGCTAACGCTCGCCAACTCCAGAGAATTGCTACGCAATCCTATGTGGTTCACGCCGTGAACCATGGCTCGCTGCGCTCGCTCGCCAATGAACACAAATATATTATCATCAAAGACATAGTATTGTACTTATGTAGAAGAATTCTACCAATGTTCTTATTGGCTTTTAAAAAAGTATATTAGCTATTTAGATTGTACATGGTGAAAAAATCAAAACATTAGCTAAATAAGAAACATATTAGCAAAATAAATTATCAAATATTGCTTCACTAATATTCTGCATTTTAAAGCGTGAAAATTCAATGCATAAATAAACGCGAAATATAAAAAAAATCAATGCAATCAATACAAACACTTAAACGTTTTTTAGACGTTTAGGTAGCTCCCAGTAGAAAAATATCAATTCAACAGCGGCCTTTTGAAGCATTCTCACTTCAATTAATTAATTAATTCCTAATTGGGTATACTATAGCCTACGTCACAGGTTGTGTTATTCCTACTAAATTTAACCCATGAACGACATTTTCTGCGAGCCTAACTTCAAGCCACAAATAACCAAACGAAGTGTTTGATCGTTTAAATAGCTGCTCGCCAGATTTTATTGCATTATAAAGAAACGTAATTGATATTCGATTTTTGATTAATAATTAATTTATGTGGATAGTGGGATAGAATTTAGCATTGCGTCATGGTAAATGTTATTCCTACTAAGTGGAAGTAGTTGTGTTTTTTTTAATATTATACCCAATTGGGTATACTATAGCCTACGTCACAGGTTGTGTTGTTCCTACTAAATTTAACCCATGAACGGCATTTTCTGCGAGCATAACTTCAAGCCATAAATAAACAAACGAAGTGCTCGATCGTTTAAATAGCTGCTCGCCAGATTTTATTGCATTATAAAGAAAAGTTATTGAAACTAAATACAACTAAATAAACAACAACAACTAAAACAAATAACAACAACTACTAATAACAATAACTAAATAAACGGCAACTAAATTCCATTCGTTTAGCATTGCGTCATATGTTGTTCCTACTAAATCGAAGTAGTTGTGTTTTTTTCATATTATACCCAATTGAGTTTAAATTAAATATTGTCATGTTTTTAGTGCATGAATCTGAATTGAACAACCTGATAATGCTCACTCTGGTTATTGTTATCTGGTTGCTCACTACGTGCTCCTGCTCGCCGAATCTAATCAATTAAAAATGAAAACTGTTGCCAGCGCGAGAAAAGAAATATCATCGGTTTTACTGATACATACATACATACGTACGTATTAGCGTTTTATATAATATAGATACATTATACACATTTTAATAAAAAATATACATATTAAACATTGGATATTTTAAAAATTTAAATCTGGTGTTTTTTAAAAATTCTTTTAGCGTTTAAAATGATCAAAACTCTGATAGAATGTAATATTTAACTATACTGCAACTAAAAGTTCACATTCAATTATTGCAAACTAATTACTGTATAAATTAAGTAATTTTTTCAATCAGACTAAAAACCTGAATGAATAACAATTTGCCAAAAGTAAATTATTCTAGAAAGAATTATTTACAAGTATACAATAATTACGTATTTAATAAGTTTTAAAATTACTTGTATTTAAATAAATTTGTATAAAATTCCATGAGATATAATTGTAGTATATTTACTGACATTATAACAGCAAAATTATTTTACATACTACGCTATACACTTTAAAATATAAAAATTGTATAAAATGAAAAATTATAATTTAAAAGTTATTATATCATTTAAGCTCTTGAACGAAAAATTTCCTTTCTGTCCCTTCTTAAATTTTCTGTTTACCCTAATTTCCCCGCTCCCCACCATTATCATTCAGTGCCTGTTAAACTAAATACCTTGTTTCATTAACACTCACCCATAGCCAGTGACAACCCTTATATTATTAATATATAATACATATTATTAATATATAATACATATTAATTAATATATAATACATAAGGCCTCTAACTATTCGCTCTCCTTTTTTGACCTTTTCCTCTTGGCAGTGGCTGGCCCCAATTATAATGTGTTTATTTCTATTAAAATTTTTTACCTTAACTAAAAAGAATTCAGGAATCAAGTTTTTTTTTTTAACCTTAAAAATAGTGAACTGAAATGCGGGTTGTCATAAGTTGCTGGATTGGAAAATAGCGACCCGGGAGAGGAGTGGAACAGGTTTTGAGGGGTGAAATAGAGATTTTAAGAAATGTTTCTCTTTTATTACTTTTCTCTTAAACGATTCTTTTTTTTTTTTGTCAGAGAAAAAGAAGAGAGATTGCAAATTGTTTTTAATTTCGAAATTTCTCATAAGAGAAATAAATAGAAAACGTTTTGAGTTTAATTATGAAAAAAATACACGCTAAATGTTTTTGACATTAAATCTTTTTTGAAACAAAGTTAAATGAAGAATAATATATTTCTCACTGTAAACATTGACTTTTTAAGAATTAATTTTTTAAAATACTATGCAAATATTATATTGTAAGAAAAGTACTATTGATTTTCATAAGATTATCATCATTTTATCAAATAATATGTGTCCAGGAAAAACTTCCTTTTTGTCTTTGTTCTCAAACTAAACTTATGTCTTCAAAATATTGTACAGAACATAGGGGATCTTGTTGATTGGAAATGATTAAACCAGTCCTTAAGATTCCAAATATTTATGAGCAGCTATTTCTAGCTTTCAATTACAGCTTGGATAGTTGTGTCATTTATAACCTTTTTCGACCTCGCAAGTCTGGACGCTATTGGCACACTCCTATTCTTATAGGCTTGGCAATAAAACCTCGTAATTTCGATGTTATTTTAGACAATTTCGTAATATCTCCGTAAATATTAAACTCTAATTTTTCCGAACTATCATTTTGTATGAGTTTTTGTTATCAGACTGAGTTTTCCATAAGAAATGCATTAAACGTTATTTCTTCTATTAATTACGTTAGAATTAAGCAATTTCCTTGCATATTTTGATTAAGCTGTTTATTTAGGGACTGTCTGCAATATTAAGTCTCATAACAAAAAAAAAATACTCAAAAAATTATAAACACATTTACAAATTCGTAACAATATTAACAGTTTTCTAGCATATCTGTTATAGTTTTGTGAGAATTTTGCAGGGCTGATTGTACTCCGGAAAAAATCCGGATTTCCGGAATTTTTGCTATCAGTGATCCGGAGATTGAAGGTCCAGACGTTTAAAAAATTCATTGATGACAGAAGTTTCCGGAAATCAAATTTTCAAAGGTGGAACTTAAAAACACAGTTTATTTTATTTGTTTGTAAGGGAGAGCCAGAGAGATACTTTATAAGCTTATATTCATGATTAATATTCATTTTTTATTAGTAAATAATTGTTTATTTTATTTGTTTGTAAGGGAGAGCCAGAGAGATACTTTATAAACTTATATTCATGATTAGTATTAATTTTTTATCAGTAAATAGTTATAATCATAAACTCAAGAAAGAAAGACATATTTGTAAATTTTAATTACTTCTCCAGGTCATCATAGGTATGAGTAAATGGTATAGGTATGTGTAAAATTTTAAATATATATTTTAAGTAAACTAAGAAATATTGAGAAAAAAGAGAAAAAAAACCTTGTTTAAATGTTTTTCTAAATTTTCAATTTGAACTTTTTTTTTTTTTAGAACTCAAGAAATTTTCCGGAATTTTGACTTGGGTTCACAATTACCCTTGATTTTGTACAGAGAATTTTATCACACATGGGCAATACACTGTCACAATTCGTAAAATGGTTTTAGTCAAGGATATTATTTAGCAGTAATGCTTGATATTGCTTTCGAATTTAAAACAGTCATTAATTATTCATAATTTTAGATGCATATGTTGAGGAAACAGTTATTTATATCATATATTCATTTTCTATTTTAAAAGTAACAAAAAATAGCTGAAATGACACTTGGACAAAGCCAAGCTCGCCAACCAATGGCCTTGCAAACTAAATCAAAAATATTTGCCTTTCATTCGACAAGAAAGTACCGCAAGGGTGAAAATACGTCTTGGCTAAGAACTCCATGATGGATGGCAGTCCAACTCATTCATGACGCCTTCCTCAATTATGACATGGATCTGAAGGGTAAAGAAAATTTCTCCAGATCGTTGTATCCATGGTATTACTCGGGGACCGACCACAGGAATTAATTTCAACTTCACACATTTTATGAACACGTTTATCGCATATACTACCGGTATTATTTCCTGCGTTAAAGGTAAAATCTTCTAGACGAGGTTCATTTTCATAAAGTAACTTTTCAAATTTGCACCTAGTTACAGTTATTTAGGTCTTGAAAATTCATCATAGAAATTTCTTTAATTTACAAAATTAATTATTGATAAACTTTTGAATATGAATGGGTGAAAAAAAATTTTTTTTTCCTCGTACTTTTCTTGGATTTTATATTTTGGTACAAATGTAATTCCGATAATCTGATAGAATTTTCTTAGCAACTGTTAAACTTCTTTTATAATTAAAAAATATGAAAATATATTTTTGCTTGTATCTAGAGCTTCAGAAAGAAAATATATATAAGGGACACCAGTGTCCAATCTATGTCATATGGTTAATAATTCACTATTGTTAGATCAATGATATCCTTAAATGCGCAATTCACAATTTTGATAATAGCAAGCATTTATAAATAATGAAGCAAAATCACATTAGTATAAAAATTCCTTTTGCAGAAATTTTTGTACAAAAATTGTGTAAAAAGAAAACAAGATACTTCTTTGTCTTGTTTCTAGAATTTAAGAATTCTAGTATTAAGGACTTTTTACTGGATACAGAGCTGTAGTCCCAGCCCCGATTCTTAGTAATAATGTTGCGTAAGTTCGTATTTAATAAAAAAGAAAAAGTAATTTGTGATTAGACCACAAACACATAACAAACCAGCGCCTCACATTAGTTTGTTAAACACTTTAAATTTATAAAATATTATGGGAGCGGATCTTCCCTCATTTTTTTTAAAAATCTTTTATGGCTTAACTTTAATTACTCGGGTACCTATTTTCTTACAATTTCTGTTTTTTTCTGAGCTATTCTTTCGATTTATTTCTTAATTCACATCAGACATCTTTTGAATGATGTTATAAGGACTAAGGCTCCTCTATAGTGGAAGCCGAACTGTCCACCATTATTAATTTGTATATAGGTAAACATTAGTTTGTATATAGGTAAACACTTTAAATTTATGATATAATATATATTGGGAGCGGATATTCCCTCATTTTTTTTTTAAATCTTTTATGGCTTAACTTTAATTATTCGGGTACCTATTTTCTTACAATTTCTGTTTTTTTCTGAGCTATTGTTTCGATTTATTTCTTAATTCACATCAGACATCTTTTGAATGATGTTATAAGGACTAAGGTTCCTCTATAGCTCCACCATTATGGAGCAAACAAGTTCGCTATTTACGTAGTGTTAACATTAGCGTGAGAGTTTGAAGCTCATTTAAATTCTTAAAATTATTGATATGGGTAATTGTGCAGCGATGAATTTGACAAACAGTATAAAAAAAGACGATTTTCTAATGTTAAGATTTCAATCAGAGTTTGAAAGAATTGCAAAGAGTTGCTCTTCCTCCTTTGTGAAAGTTTTTGCTCCGAAATGGCGGACGAGTCAGCCTCTCTAAATCAGGGACTCCAATAAGAACGAAAAAAGTTGTGAGTTTTCTAGTATTAGCATATTTAAGCTCCTCATACATGACTGTCAATTGATGAAAAGTTTATACCCACAAACCTAGAATCATAATTAACTTTATATTTGCCGTGGTATTGTTTTGTCCTTTCAACTGCTATTCTTCATGTTTAATTGAAGGAAAAATATAAAGATTTTCATATGGAGCTATGACATTCAATAAATACACCGGAGGAAATTTATATTCCTGAGCTACTTCTTTTAATAATTTTGGATCCAATCACTAGGTCTGCTCATCGGCAAGACCGATTGTGCAGCTCATTGGAAATAGAAATAAAAAAAATATTTTTAAAAACTCGTTCTTATTGAGATTTTTTTTAAAAAGGGGAATTGCATATGCAATTGCATTTCATGAGGAAAGCGTTTATAAAAATCTTACACGATTTGTCTTGCTACTTATGGACACTTGTATGTTTACACCATGATTCCATTATAAAAGGAAAGGAGGATTTTGTATATAGGTTTTTATTTTTTGTATGGGTAGGTTAAACTCTGGAGACATTATTAGTAAGTTAAATCCTTTTTGTCGATCAATGGAAACTTTTGGGTTGTCAAAGGAATCGTATGTGACATTATCTAAAAAAAAGTGACTTGATTTATAGAGTGAAACATTTGAACAATTTTAATGTCTTGCTAACATAAATAGAAAAACACCTTTAGAATAAATATCTTTTATTTGTAAAACATACGAGACACGAATAATTAATAACGCAAACAAGAACAACGCATTGTTCAATTTAAACTGATTGTGATGATTTCATTTCTGCCATGCGATTTAGAGCACTCCCGGCTTTGAACCATTCGATTTGCAACTTATTCATAGTGTGACTCAGAAAGATTGTCTCAATTTTTCCGTCTTCATGTTTGATTTCACATTTCACTGGCTGAAAGAGTTAAAAAAATAAAATGAATAAATGCATCAATAAAAGATAACACTCTTCAATCTAAACGAAGGGCTTCAGGTAATCAAAGAGAACATATCAAACTGCTCATTTGTATTGTTTCCGGATAATTACTATTCAAGTTTGTTGATTTTTTTCCGCTAGACAACAGCACAATACTCGGAAACATCGAATTGCATATATAACATCCACATAAAAAATACGATAATTACAGGGCTGACAACTTTCTAACTTTTCGAACGTTTTCGTCATGTTTCTCAAGTGATAAATTTATGAGTTCAAAATTTATGTTTTAATGTATGATTCTTTGTTTGTTAAACTTGATTTAAAGTTATTTTCAACATCACTATATGCAAATCATTCTCAAAAGTTCATATGAAACGTTACTTAGTTCCGGCTCTCCTGCTGTGGGGCTTTTAAAATGTTGGCAAAATTACTAAAAATTTTGAAAGTTTTAGTTTTTAATTGTGTACCATACTATAACATATTTTACAAACAGCTGTAGTAGTTGGCAGCCCTCTGTAATAACAAGAGTTATCTAGTTAGAATTTTTAGTCAGTGAGACACGTTTAAATAATAGAAGAAACGCAGTTTCATGAAAAGTACGTTGTTTTTTTAACTACTTACTTTTCCAGGAGATAAGTCATTTAATCCTAATAATGAAATTTTATCTGAAGGATGGATCTTGTCATAATCAGTAGGATCACTGAATGTTAAAGGTAATACACCTTGCTTTTTTAGATTTGTTTCTGAAAAAATAACAATTGGTGGAGCTTAACACGCATTCAATACCAAAGAATTTAATGATCCAGTATATTAAATCGTAAAAAAAAATCTTACCGTGAATTCTAGCGAAACTCTTAACAATGACAGCCCTTCCTCCAAGATGTCTTGGTTCTAAAGCAGCATGTTCCCGACTACTGCCTTCTCCATAATTTCCATCACCAATAGCCACCCATTTCACACCTTTTGCCTTAAACAGAAAGAAAGATGTTTTTTTATACAATATATGTATACAGGGCGTCCCAGGATTATTGGGACACAATTTAAGGGTAGGCAAGGGTAATCACAAGATTTCAGATTTGCATAACCCATGTTCAGGAAGGTCTTCATTCACCGCTCGGGGGTGAACTGGTTCCCTGGCCACCTTGCTCTCCAGCCTTTCTTTCATTAGGGTGCAATGGAAAGTGCTGTGTAAGCAACATCTGTGGATTCCGAAATGGCTCTGGTTGCAAGAAATGTCAGTGCTACTGTAGATATCCAACAAAATCCTGCTATATTTGAGCGAGTTCGCCAACCCATAGCCTGAAGGTATAACGCATGCGTTGCTGGAAACTTTGAACATCTTTTGTGTTATTTTCACATATTATCTACCACAGCACATGCATTATCTTTGACCAATAAATATTTCAGATGATCTTAGTTTTGTTTCGTGTACCTCACATATTACTTTCACATGACGGCGAAGACCATGGGTTGCTATACAATTCTGAATTCCTGCGATGTTCCCTATCTACTCTTAAAGTTTGTTCTAATAATCTTGGGATATCCAGTTTAAAACTTAAAAGTTAACAACATAAAAATGTGTGGCCGCCAAATAATAGTAATAATTACTCTGCAATTCCGCTACACAGAAGAATTATTAAGATGTTTTAAGAAAAATAATAATTTACATGAAATAATCCAAAAACTTAGCTGCATTAATAACACTTTGATGTTGGAATATTTCGCAAACAATTTTAATAAGTCTCTGTATATAAATAAGTGCAGATACATTAAAATTCGAAAATAATTTTCATTCCGAGCAAAGAAAATAGCACAACAATGCTCGATTTCTTTTTGAAAATTTTTGGTTTAAGTTACTAGATATGTAGTTCACTGATGATTTATTTATTTGGAAGTACAATAGATTAAACAATACATTTACTCTTTACTTTAAAACTTTTATTTATTATAAAAAATGCAAAGAATTATTTTGATGATACACATAGAAAATTAATTCTTCTCTTGGTAATTGTCCTTATATTTTTGTTTTAAACTATTAATATATTAAAACTTTAGTTTGCATAAATAAATTACCTATGTATAGGAAATATAAATTGTTAAATAGAACATGTTATGATAGCTAAGATTTCATATTAAAAAATTATGACAGTTGTATATTTGATTTAATGCTTACATTAATACATTATCGTTTCACAATGTTGCAAACGCATATTGTAAAATTAAAATCCCATATAAAGTATTTAAAACTCGAACCTAAGGCAGTGAGAAAAGTTTTTTTCTTTTTTTCTCCAGATTCAGGTATCAGCAGGGCAGATTTGTTGGCCACTCTTACAAGGGCACCATATTAGGTGGGCCAACGATGCTCCCACAGTAGGGAGAGATAGTTCAGAGATTGAAATAACATCCAGGATTCGAACCCCAGGACCTTCCTGCTGTGAGATCAGTTCCCTGATCATTACACCGCGAGAGAAGTTTAGTTAATAGAAAAGATAATTACTTTGTAATATCGTGCTGTATCAGGTACAGAACCCCACTTTCCAGTCAGTCTATTTTTTACATTGTTTGCTTCCCCATTTTCTGAATTTATGGCTCTATATTAAAAGAAAAACAATTTTTCACATTTTATATATATTGCTAAAACAATTTTGATTAAAATGTTTTACAATAAGGGCACAGCCAATTAATTTTTCTGCTGCTAATATTGTAAATATAACAGTAAAAATAAGATAAACATGGTTAAACATGAGTAGGTAGATACTTTATTTACTTCGCACTAGAGCTGAACAATGGGCTGAAGGCGACGGTTTCGGAAACATCCCTGAGGATGATCCGAAGACATGCCTTCGCAACTCTGATCCTCTGCAGAGGGAGGATAATCATGAATTATTTTCGTTACTCACACAGGTACACACAGGTACGTTTCACACAAATTTTATAGCTCCACATGAGCGTATGAGCTCAATGGTATACCTTCGTAAGCTTAAGATTAATAACAGCTCAGCTACGGTAAAACAATAGAGATGATTTAATTAGACAGAGATTAAGTTATACTAAGGAGATAAAAATACAGTTAAAGTTAAAACATTAAATGATTAATGGTTTCCAAATATTTGTCAAATGTGGTATAAAATCATGATCATTAACAATGGAGTTATTTTTTGTTGTAGATAATGTTGATATTCTCCCAACATCCATGTCAACGCAAGAAATACACTTGTGAATAATATGAGGGGAAGAAAAAATCAAAAGATGAAAAAACCGAAACGAAAAAAAGAGATGAAAAACAGAAGAAAAACTATAGTGGTTGAGAAGTGCAAATTAGGGTAAAATGCATTCCCACTAGCTATGGAGCGGTGGTGAGGAACTAATGTCATTGACAAGGGAAGCAGCATTCATATGAATAAAACAAGATTCTAAGGCATCAAGATAACCGGATGTGAATAGGCTAGAAATAATTTTTGCATTGTCGAAATTTTCTTGCGCTTTAAACAGGTCGACTGTTATTTCCAACTTGTATATTTTTGAAGCGGACGAAGTTCTTTAATCTAATAATAGAATGTTTGAGGTTCAAGAGAGTGGTTTTGTATTAACGCATTCTTGAACCTCAAAGATTCTCAGAACAAAAATATCTAAGAACCTTTTCATTTTTAATTATAGAAAAAGATTTTAGAAAAACTTTACTATTTAAAGTATGTTGAATTGAGACTTCTATAAAAAATATGATCCCAGCAACTTATGCATTGCCAATTAATTGGAATGATTCTTTCAAAATACTACTAGAAATCAGTTTAAAAAACGAATTAAAAACAAGTCCACTATTTTCACTATGTCAATTTAAACCTGCACTTTGGATCTATGCTTAAAATGCTTTGTTTATAAACATACGAGTAGGTAGCTTTTTATAGAAGGTGAATCAAATAATTCATATTAGTGAATCAAATAATTTATTACATTTGATTTACTGACATTTTCATACATTCTCCTTCATTGATAGAGCTCTAGTTAAAAAGTATTTATTTTAATATAGCTATATTACTGCTTTACTTTTATACTTCTATTAATGAGGTACTATGTGTTGAAGTGTTGTTAAGTTGTTGAAGTGCTGTTGAAGTGTTGTGTTGAAGTGATTATGTTGTCGAAGTTTTTTATTGTTGTCTAAGTCGGCATTGAATAACCAACCCGATTCCGAGTTTACGACTATCAATGTTCAACTCTATAGCCCTGCAATTTTGAACCTTACTCAGAAGTCAAGAAAACTCCTGGATCAAACATTGGGACAAATTAGTCTCTGTGGAGGAATTTTTAATGAAATTGACCCGAAGTTTCGTTATACGGAGAGGAAAACTTCGAAAACCTCCCGTGTGGATTCTAACTCATGATACGTCTACCACTGAAGATATTTTACGTCAGCACTGTAGTTGGTGCGGGCTGGGAGCATAATTCGCATCAACTATCCACCGCTGAAATATGAATCTGGGATGAACGCATTGAGAGATGAACGCTCTTTCCCCTGAGCCACAGTGGCTCTATGTGTGTCATTAAAGCAAAAGAAACAATTTTTCACTGTACCCAATAAACATATTGTTGGAAATATGGTCTAGATGTCCTCTATATTTCAACCATGGTCCAGCAGCACTTATATGATCAGTCGTACATTTTCCTTTAACCTATATATAAAATTAAAAACAAAAGAATGATATAAAATATAATGGTAATTGCACACATCTTCGATAAACGCTTAACTTTTAAAAATAGAATATGGTAAGAGTATTTACACATCTCTTGTTTTAAAAACTCGCCGAATCACTAATACACGGATATTCAGAGTTTATGTGTTGTTTTAAAAAGAAATTAAATTTAAAAAAATGTTTTTGAGCAATATCTTTTTAACACAAGAGCAGTATTATAACGCAAGTATTGTATAACAGTTAATTTATCTTTAATGGGCTGTCAAAGGAAACGAAATAAAAAATGTTTTCATCAAAACTGATAATTGATTGTGCATGAAACGAAAGTAGACAAGTGCAAATTCAGTAATAATACAAGCGTTTTAAATACAAAAAAGTGGTAGAAACTTAATTCATTGTTGTATAATTTCTCAATTTAACTATACATTCGTAACTACCACCATGCATTATATTATCAATAATAGGTATTTTAATCGAAAATTATAACTTGTCCGAGGGGCGTCCGAGGCTGAGCGGTATCACCCGCCAAACGCAGTGCAAAGCACTGAGGTAGCGGGCTCGAATGCTGCCGTAACCCTGGATGTATTCTTTGAAATGTACTTTTCTGAATTGTTCTATCTATCCTAATTGTGAAAGGCTTATAAGCCTAAATTGAGCACACTAGCCTGCAAATGTATGTAATTCCGATGAATTTGTACTAAATAGGGTTTCCACTTTTCAGAAAAACTTAGAAACAGGTAGTAAAATATCAATGAATCAAAATGTTTCAACTAATTACCATTGATAAAAAATATTTGTGTTACAACTGACCAACTGAATTCCTAAAATTGATGTGAAATTAAAAGTTGTAAAATTTGCGATGATCTCATGAAATCTTTGTCATCACTTTTTAAATTTGTGCCACACTGTGGCAACCCCGCTATACTTTTAACAATAAACTGAAAGAAATACGTTAAAAAGAGTTGTTGATTTTTATTGGTCTCTACTTTTTACACTTTTAGGCACACTTCAAAATTACTAATTGTTTTTGTTGACGTATGCCTGTTTAAGCAGAGGGGGTGCGATTGCTCTTGTTTTCCAGTGGCGCCATCTGTGGTCAAGAATTCGACTTCTGCCACACCATACGTCACACCAGTTAATTGGGCGGACCCATTCATACATCCAGTCATTCATCCACAGATCGTAATTTTGACCTGAATCAGAGAACGATCGATCTCCAATCCAGTACCCCCAGAGGTATTGATTTGTTATGGGAACATGGAGGACTTTTGCGACTGTCACTTTAGTCACTTTACTACACGGAGAGTCTTCGGCCAGCGGGGTTCGAACCCATGAACTCTCGGACATGAGCCCAGCGTCCTACCGACCAGGCTATCCCGGCCTAAATTATTAATTAAACTGTTACTATGAATTATTAATTAAACTGTTACAATAAACATTCAAGTTAAGAAATAATTTAAGCCTAGTTTTTTTCCATCATTATTATTTTGAATCTAATATGCGTTCAAGAAACTTATCTTTGATAATTGATTTAGTATAGTATTTATGTATTTAAAATTTTTTCCAGTGGTATATGTACTATTAAAAAATATGAGGCCCCCCAGCTATTCCATCTTATTTTTATTTATTTATTGACAATAAAAAATTTAATAAATGTCTATTTATGATTGTACTATACAGTAATTAATGGAAACTTAAATATATAATGGAATTAATGGAAACTTAAATATAACTTTCCCTATAAGAAAAGTAAGCAAAATTTTACAGAACTAGCATAATGCGTACAGATTGTATTAGACTGAAATAAGATTGAATATTCATGAAGATTGACATAAAATGCATTTAAAATAGTTTGATTTAGAAAGACACTTATGAAACACTGAAGAGAAGATCGAGTTCCCGTTAATAGTAAATAAATAAAGAAGAGGAGAGTTAAGTTTAAATTACGTAAGTGCCTTTGATTTTACCGACTTTGTTAATCCGCGAAAATATATTTATAATCTTTGTTTACAAGTTAATTATTTCAAAGCCATACCTAATATTTTCAATTTTTTTAACATTAAGAAGTTCGATTACCTATAATCTAAAGATGAAACAACATATACACTGACATGAAAAACACGATTTTAAAAATACAGGTATATAGGAAAATATTAGAACAGAGTCATAGGATCTATTATAGTAAACCATTGTCAGGAGTCATTGTGTAGAGTTAGCATTAATTGCAATAACTGCTAACTTTTAGCAGTTTCGAAGAAACTCCAGAAATAGGGGTAAATAATAATAATGATGACTAGGTTTTTCTTTTAAAAAGTTAAAAACCGAAATCTTTTAGGTGATGGACAGGTTATGATTTGAAAAAGTACAAAAAGTGAATAAATTAGAAGACGATATAAATTGTGTCCTGAGTAATTTGCCGATAATTTTAACCTTACTTACTTTAATGAGCACTAACATATCTTCTAAATCTTTTCCATCCCATTTATCAAAAGGAGACAAAAGCTGCAATCTTTGGCTTTTGGGATCAACATCAACTTGAATAGAGGAACCATCACCTGGAGGAGGTTGAAATTTTACATCTTTCTGATTGAAGCCATTGACAGGCAGTTCTTCACCTCTCGGTTCTTCAAGCATAAATTTCTCACCTAATTTTTTTTAATAATAAAAAGTAGGATTTTTTTAAACATGCGAAATTTGAATTGAAATGTTATTAATCTATCACAAATAATTAAATTTGTTAAAATGAAGTATGCTTGCTAAAAATGTTGAAATGAAATACGCATGTTAAAAAAGTACATGATGAATAAATAAATAGCAATTGTAATAAATGAATGCTTACATTTAGCAATAGTAATAAATGAATGCAGTAACAAAATCATTTATATAAAATCATTTTGAATGTTTATTAATATTTATTACTATTTGCTCCAAAAACACTGATTAATTATGACTTAAACTTAACAAATCAGCGCTCAATATCTTTTTTTTAAAAAAAATAAATCGCTCAATATCTTTACTATATAAACATGCGAAATTTGAATTAAAATTTCATTAATTTATAACCAATAATTTAATTTGTTGGAATGATGCATTCATGTTAAAAAAGTACACATTGTAATAAATAAATAGGAATAATAATAAATAAATACTAAAAATCATTTTTATAAAATCAGTTTGAGTTTTTATTTCCTTTTATAATACTTACACCAAAAACATTGACTAATTATGACTTAAATTTAGCCAATTAGCGCTCAATATTTTTTGCAATAAATCGCTTAATATCTCTACTTTATAAGCATGCGAAATTTGAAGCAATGATATTAATCCATCGCAAATAGTTTATGACTTAAGCTTAAAGCAATAGGACCTCATTATAATTTTTTTTATTTTCTCCTTTTGAAAGATGTAAATAATTACACTACTACTTTATTTTTAATTTGCTTTTGCAGAAAGTAAATAAACGAAAAATAAATAAAAACGTTTCTTTAAACCTTGTTCTAGTTAATTTATGCTTTAAAATCATGCCGTGGTTAATTTCTTTTCAGATCTAAAATAGTAACTAATAAGTCAAGATTCCGTTTAATTTAAATCTAAATATTCAACCGTATTTTTTTCTTCATAATTTTTTTTTTCAATGCTGGTCTTAAAATTTGTAATTAATAAATGCATAGCTACTCAAATCTATGTTCGTTGAAAAAGTTTTCCCTCAGTAATTATTTTATACATTCGAAATATTTGTGTTTAAACTTTATTTTTTATCCAAATATGTCTTTGGAAATTTTTTTTAGCCATCATCCCGGATTAATAACCCTGACATTATAATCAGCAATTATGCTTTTAAATATTGCCAGGGGTCTAAAATAAATTAATGTATACAACTCTACTGAAAAATTAAGATATACAAATGTAGAAAATGATAACATAAAAAAATTTTCTTACCTTTAGAGTTAGTAAGCTTATCTGTCAAGGGATTAAAGTCCAATGTACCAGCAGCAGAGAGAGCAACCACCATTTCCGGTGAAGTTACAAAAGCATGAGTCTCTGGATTGGCATCATTCCTGGCAGTAAAATTACGGTTGTAGGAAGAAACTATGGTATTTTTTTCTCCCTTCTTGATATCCTTCCTATTAAATCAAAACAGTAATTAAGTAACAACTGAGGGTCATGAGTACATACATATTATTTAGAGTCCTTGTAAAACAGAAGAGGAAATAAACAATATAGTATCTAATAAGAGTCACAAATAGTTGTATAACAGACAATGTCAGTGTCTGTTATAAAATGATGATATGTGCATTAAGTAAATAGTTTAAAATAACTCCCAATAACATGTGCATTAAGTAAATAGAATATAATGATAGCTGATAAAACAGTTTGGTAATATCTGTCATACCGGTGGTTTTGTAAAGAGCTTCATCATAATTATGAACACTCGTCTTAGTTATGTTATTCTTGATGAAAATAAAGTTACTTAGAGCCTCCAAGTACCACCTCACGGAGTAAGGAGCTGTCCATAATCTCTAATAGAAAGATTTAGCATTTTCATGTCTAAATACCAGTACATACGCCTTGAACTGCGCATAACCGCAATGCAGATTCGGTAATAGCTGTCAAAGCGGTGGTTTTGTAAAAAGCTTCATCACATCTTGAGCACTCATCTTAGAATTAGTAGATACTGTTAATCTTGAAGATAATAAAGATATTTAGAACTTTCCCACGGAGTTCAGAGCTTGCCAGAATCTCTCATTGAGAGCATTTCACGTGCATTTAACATATTCACGTACTATTCTCACACGTTCCTCTTGAACTAACTGAGCATGACAGCAATATAGATTCCTCTTATTACGCTTGCTGCGTTACTCCAGAACATTCGTATATAAGTGTGCTGGATGATACGTATAAGCGTTATATCTTTCAAATAGTGTGGCGAAAAGTAATTTTTAAGACTAATATTATAGTAATATAACTGCAATAGAAAAAAGATTGAATTTTGAAATTTTATCAGCCCTTTGCACTTGAGGGTGTTTTCCGACACCTAGCACTCTAAATGTTAAAGTTTTTGCACTTTAATATTTATTAACCACTTTATATAATCGTCTCTGTGTGTTATATGGTAATTGTGGAAACTATGTGCATTTTCTTGAAAACCTTTAGTGGCTTAGTATTTTATAATCGGCCCAATTCTCAGTTTACAACAATCAAAGCTCCGTAGCCTTGTAATTTTGAACCTAATCTAGTAGACAAGGAAACTCTTGAATCAAGTATTCGGACTAACTTCGCATGGGATTTTTTCGATGAAACAAGCCCTCTTTGCGTTACATGGAGAGGAAAAGCACGGTAACCTCTCACGGTTAACTCGGCGGGAAGAAGATTTTAACCTATAATCCGTCTACCGATGAGGATATTTTTAAGTCAGAACTGTAGTCGGTGCGAGCCGTATGTGCTATTTGTATCAGCCAGTAATATTTATTGCATTATGGTTGATACAGCAATTGTATCAACCATCGCTGGAATTCGAACGTGGCACCACATTGGGAGCCGAACGCTCTTTCCCCTGAGCCGCCACGACTCTCTTCTTTTTTTCATTTTATTTTGTAACCCTCATCCAGCGGCTAACCCGATTCTGAGTTCGTGACTATCTATGTTTAACTTTGTAGCCTTGTAATTTTGAATCTAACCCAGAAGAAAAGGGGATGTGCAAAGGGAATGACTTACCTATCCCACTGACCGATGCAAGGACCACAAGCACTAGCCAGAAAGACGCCGCCAAAGTCTTTTAATGCTTCTGCCTGAAATTGCATAATGCGAATTTCGAAAATGGTAATTCATTCGATTCAGACTTATTCAATTACATTCTGTAATTGGAATGAGTCAAAGAACATAAATGATTCAGAAACAAAATGAAGATAAGAGCAGTTTGTTTTAATATATCTTACAAAACAATAAAAAACTGCAGTGAAATCTTCGAATGGATTAAATAATAATATTTTTTAAGACTAAAGAATTAAGAAAGGAGGCTAAAAGAAATTAAAATTCTTTCAATAGTAAGAATATCAATCTGAAAAATAAATTTATTTATAATTTAAAGCTTTAAATATCTAACCATGATTTTTTAAAAGAAAAATTTCAGAGCAACTCACTGTTATTTTTATTAACTAATGTTTGTAAAAAACAATTGTGGCATATGTATTAAATTTTATCAGCAACTTAAAATTGTATTTGAGGCCAAAGGCAGGATAACTTCATTCTAATGACATGATTACAAAGCTTCCAATTCTAAGCATAATTACGAATTAAACAAAGGATAGGGTATTATTAAACAATGGATAGGGCAAAGCAACGTAAACCAAAAATTATGCTCTTTGTTTTTTACTTTAGTCATAATTGGATAACCTAAATAGTTCAGTTGTCCCTCAAAATTATTATAAAGGTGAATAAATTATAGTCAGAAAGCTGTGTTCCATGTTTTTAAAATATAATTATTAAACGTTCCAGATCATCCCAATAATTTGATAACTCATATATATATATATATATATATATATATATATATATATAGTCCTATTATAGATAAGTGCAAATCTTTGGTATTTAAGTTGTTGTTAAACTAGGAAAATATCCACTTCTTTGATGATAAGAAATTTCATTTAAAGAAATTTTGAATGACCCTTGGATACTTTAAAATATCTACAATTTTTAAAATGATGGTCTATGCAAATAAAATATTCTTATGAACTCTAATGAATTATAAATATTCTTATGAATTCTAATTAATTATAAATATTCTTATGAATCATTCTAAGAATTTTTAAGATAATTCCCAGGAAAACTTTTCCACCTAAATGATTATTAAATCGAGTCCTAATTGGTTCTTCTTGACGTGGTAGGTCCTGATGTGTGACTACTCTTATTTTATTTTCAGAATCTTTGACAAAATTAAATTAATAAGCAATGAAAGAAATATGATAAAAAAAACAAAACTTGTATAATGATGTTAGTTTTATCATAAACCAGCTGCAAATTCGTTCAGTAATAATTTCCAATTCAGGTTTAAAAATTAAATGTTGAAAATGTCCCACCTACACGTCAATACTTGGTTATCTTAAAGTATTGAGGCAATTAAGAAGCAAGATACTAAAAACTATTCATTCAATCAAAAATTCAATTGAAAAATTTCACTACAACTTTTTAAATTTGTTAGAAACAGTACAAAGCTGTAATTATATAGAAATAATCAATGTATAATTAAACGGGAGTATAAAGTTTAGATAAAAAAAATGTAAGTCTGCAAATTTAAAAACATCGTATACATGTATTAATATGTTAATCAGTTCGTAGGAATTGGAATTTATAAGGTTTTTAAAATAAAAGGAGAGGAAGTCTAGGATTCTTTTCGTTAATGCAGAATTATAAATTCAGTTTAGTTATTTTGTGATAGGTTCTGCAGCAAATTGAAATAAAAGTCGAACATAACTACATAATTTTTATTTCTGAAAAATAGGGTAAGCGGTAGTTAATGGTTGTGTAAGCTATTAAATGGGAAGGACAGTTCTCAAACTTTATCATCAAACTTTAAAAAACTGCTTTGATTGTATTTAACATCTAAATATTTATTAAAATTTGTTGATGGCCATTGATTCCTTTGTTACAGAAAAATAAAATTATTTTTCCATTAGTGTGTTATGTATCGGTCTTGTTTCGGGTTATTAATATCTTATAATGTAATGATCTACGAAAAAAAAATATTGGGTAAAATAGTTCTCACAATTATAAAGTTGATAAAAAAACTGTCATTCATACCTGTCCATCTCTTTCGATTGTATCTTTTATCTGAAGTGATCCCGGAGTGACGTAAAACTTGGATTTTGCCTTTATTCCTTGCTCAAGGATTTGTTTGGCTACAGATGCAGCTCTCGACATATCTTCATAGCTACTGTTCGTGCAACTTCCGATGAGTCCTGAAATTCAGTAGCAAAAAAATACGGTTAAGATACAAAGAAGCTCATAAAGCAATCATGTTACAGAAAACAATTACGAATAAGCAATGATAAAGTAAAATGGTTATTGTCACCTTGGTACAATTCAGTTTTCAGAATTCAGTAACTACTCAGCATATTCAGTTCAGTTAAACTAGAATTCAGTTCAATTAATGACATTTATGGATGAGTGCATGGCTTAGCATGATTTATACCAGGGATGGGCAAACTTTTTCGGTCGAGGGCCAAAAATCGAAAAAAAAGATGTTTGGTGGGCCAAATAAAGCTTTCAAAATTTAAAAAAAAGCGAAGTTTTAATTTAAATATTTAGTGAGATGAATGAAATTACGATTTCATTTTTAAAAGTTCCTTATATTAAGGTTCGAAGTGAGATGTGCTTATATTAAGGAACAAGGCTAAATGCTTTTCTGTTAGTCTACTTCTGAAACGATTTTTTCTAAGGTTCATAGTTGAATTTCTAAGGTTCATAGTTGACTTGTTCACATATATAAGATTAAGCAAACATAGCGCTGATTTTCTGGGAATGAAATATTAAATTTTGGAAACTAGCTTTTGGTAATGATTTGTAAAACTTTGGCATATTTAGAAACAACTGCTTCAGATGATTGTTAGATTGTCCACTCGTTGGATCTGAAAATGCGCTGTCTGCCAAATTTGAAGTACAATTTACCTATATTAGATTCCTCGAGAAAGACAAACGCTAGTTAGAGCCAATCTAAGGCTATTCTATGAAGAAGCTCTGCTTTCAACATTTTACCAATTGAAGCTGTCTGTGCTAACTATTTCCATCAATTTATGTTTTGTAGAACAAAAATAGAGAAAGTAAAAAGGTCATCAGTACTTTGTTAAAAAAGGAAAAACAGAAATAATTTTAAATAGTTGACAAGAAAATGGATGTATATTGCTTATATTTGCCACTGATCGGCAAATTAAAATTCTATCCGCGGGCCGGATAAAACCTGCCGGTGGGCCACAGTTGGCCCGCGGGCCGTAGTTTCCCCATCCCTGATTTATACCGTCGGTTTCTAATTTTTTTCGGCTACGGAACCCTAAATAATCAACGTTTTTTCGGTAGAACGCCGACTTTATAAATAAAGTTTATTAAGGTAATTGCGGACGTTATAACCTATAATTGACTTTTTTTAAAATATTTAATTGGAATTATAAAGATTTTTAATTGTTTTGTTGATAATCTGAAATTATGTTTTATGTTAGTAGTCCTTGTGCTACATCTGGTCTAGTTATGAATTTGTTTTTGGTGTATATACCTAAGTTGAAAATGAATAAAATAAAACAAATATGGGTTTACTTCAAAAAGAAGACTTAAAATACCTGCTATAAGCGTCGATAATGATTACTAGGGAAGCAAATTTTTTTATTAAAGTTATTAGTTGTTTTTATTTTGTTTTGAAAAGCTCAATGGGAAAAACTGATGCAAAATCTTATAAATGTTTGTTCTTTTCCTAATTTGTTCAATATATTGTCATTAGACAAACTACATTTTATTTTAAAAAATAGCATTTCTGTTTTTTGGCATTTTACTTGAAATAATTTCGCAAAGCCAACTGAAAGATTAAACAAATTATGAATTATGTGTCGGATCTAAATATAATCTGAGGTTTCAAACTCAACACTGATTATAAAAAGTGCTAACTCGTGGAACCCCTTTAACTCTTCCATGGAACCATAGAGTTCCGTGGAACACCATTGAAATTTTTACTCAGCTGCAAGCAAAAGACAAGGGGAACTTCTGGATTAAGTATTGGAAGAAACTTTGTCTTCGTGGAGAACTTTTTGATGGAAATAACCCACCTTTAAGTTACACAGAGAGGAAAACCATGGAAAAAAAACCCACGGTTAGCATGACCGCAAGGGGACTATAACTCCTGATCCGTCTACCACGAAGGATAGTTTAGTTTACGATAGCACTGTGGTTGGTGTGAGCCATGTGCAGAATTCGTTTCGATCAGTCATCGATGGGATTCGAAATCGGGTCACCTCACTGGGAGGCGGCACTCTGTCCTCTAAGCTATTATGGCTTAGATATTATTGAATAATGAAATATCTATAACTGGTACAGTGATTAAAAACGCCAAGTGTATGCATCCTTTGTATCCAGGTGAACCAACTGAGATATCAAGGTACAATAGCTTTATTAACCATCCATTAGTATGTGGCGTTAGCTTATACTTTGTCTTGTAACTTTTAACAAGCACGATACATGTTTTGACGTATTTCAAATAGATTTTGATGGTGCAGTTAAATTTAAGCATTAGGTTCTGCATTAGTCAATTGCCAAAAAGAAACTTACCAACTGCAACATCTGTCGGCCAATCATTCCTCTTAGCATTTTTCCCCAATTGAGATATCGTATGTCCAAGATCGGGAGAAAATGGTCCATTTACGTGGGGTTCCAACTGTAAACAATTTTTAATATATAGGGTAAACTTTGGACCAATTTTATTTCTTATATTTTTTATGTAGAAAGTAATAATTTTAAATTTCATGAGAAATACGCAATAAATTTGTTTATTAATTTAATTTAATTGCAGTTAATCGCAGAAATTTCTTTAACTTACAAAATTTCTTCACACTTAATTAAAAACATTAGGTTAAAACACTTACTTCATCGAGGTTGATTTCTATCACTTTGTCATATTCACATCCTGGATCTGGTGTTAATAGATCGTAGTACTGATCTGATAAATTTGCTATTTCTGAAAGAAGAGAGTTATTGATCGTAAAAAGTTTATTATATGTTATAAAGTTACTTACTTTATATAACATGCTGTTATAGCTTTTTAAAAGCTGTTATATAAAAGCTGTTATAACATGCTGTTATTATTTTTTTTTCTTCCAAATTTTATGTCAATAAATGCGTTTCTTCTATAAAACACAACGTAAAACGTTTTGGATTATCATACTAAGCCTTTAACTAAAATACAGATACAGAATCTAGTGTCTTTAGAGTAGACAATATTTAAAATTAAGTGATTGCTAAACCAGATAAATATACACTTGCTTTGATTAGTAATTTACTAAAACTTTACTTTTGGCTGACCATCTAATAGAAGCCATATATTTGAAAAAATGTCAACTTGAAAACTTTTTGACGGCGTTCCTACGGGTCTTAAAAAAATTAATGTGGTGCATGACATCTTGAGCTGATAGGGGCGCTTTCCTCTCATGAACCAGTTGTTCGTGGGCCTTTGAACTTACACTTTTATTTTTCTAAAATATTTTAACTTCGCATGTTAGTTTTATGTTACTATTAGTAATTGTCGAGAGTTCCATTAAAATAAGCTCAGAAATGTTTTCTTTATCGTAATTTAATGACTAGGAGAGATTGTCCAGTTAGTCGCCAAATAATTAAATTATGATAAAAGTTACGATTGTACTTATCTGAAAGCAGTTTTTGAGAATAATTATTAGAAAACAAAAAATAACAAATAATTAAAAATTATATAAATAAAAGGACCTGATGTTCAAAACGATGAAACAGTTTACAATAGGTAAGCGCCATTAAAATTTAATCCTTTTTCTGTAGTTTTGAGAAACTTTAGCAGACATTTATTTATTTTTTACAGATCGTAGCTGCCCTGTTTACTAAACCTTTCTGAATATTCAACTAAGCATATAACTAAAGCATTTTTTTAAAAAAATCTTTTTTCTTCTAAAAAGTAGAAAGAAATTTATTTTGCTTTTAATTAACTTTTGACTTTTATCTAATACAATCGTAAATACCACAATATAACAATAAAAAAATTTATTTTCCCTTTTATTGTAGTTTATGGTACCGGGCCATTTAGAGCCGGGATAGCCTGGTCGCTAGGGCGCTGGACCCATGCCCGAGAGTTCGAGGGTTCGAACCCCGCCGACCGTTAAATCTGTCGAGTCGCAAAAGTCCTCCATGTTCCCATAACAAATCAATACCTCTGGGGGTACTGGATTGGAGATCGATCGCTCTCTGATTCAGGTCAAAATTACGATCTGTGGATGAATGAATGGGTGTATGAATGGGTCCGTTCTATAAACGGGTGTGACGTATGGTGTGGCAGAAGTCGAATTCTTGGCCATAGATGGCACCACTTGTAAGCAAGAACAATCGCAACCCCTCTGCATAAACAGGCATACGTCAACAACGGGCCATTTATGTAACACATTGTACAAATATGGTTACTTCTTTGATTACAAGTTCATATTTCTATTCATTATTTTCTACATTTTTTAATTAAATTGGTTACATATGTAAATCTGGAATATTTTATCGAAGTGATATTGTAAAACTTCTTGCGATCATTACCTTCTCTTCGTGTTGCAATCAAGTAGTCTCTCATTCTTCTGTTATATGGGAAAATGGAAGTAGTTGCTCCAATTTCTGCTCCCATGTTACAAATTGTTCCCATGCCTGCAATAAATTTATAGAGTGGAGAATTAAATATTTTTTGCTGTTGTTGAGGGATATAATATTGTAGTTTTCTCTCGACATGCTAGTTTTTGGGCAATTTAATAATTTATTTCTTACCATAAATTCTTTAAAATTGGCTCGAATGAATAATACGTGACCCAACTTCTCTTGTATTTAGAGAAGGCAACAACGCGTTTCAATTTGAGTTGCGATACGTTAAGGTCATATGTTTTTTCTGTTTTAAAATTGTTACTTTCAAAGAGACAAGTTTACGCAAAGGCTGGATAAAAGTGTGGAAACACTTCTACACAATCTCTATGAGAACAATTTTTCTTTCATCAAGCAAATCTTTTGGAAAGTTTTACGTGGTACAGTTTGAAAGATCATGTCTGAAGCTTTTAGTAATGGTGCATTTTGTACCCTTGCAAAATTTACATCGACCAAAATAAGTGTAGGAAGTTAAAAGCTTTCTTTCTTTTTTAAAATACCACTATAATTTCCGAAAGTATTTTATATTTATATCGTAATCCTATAATATAATTTAAGAAATGCTGAACTTGAAGCTATAATGCCGAGACTATGTCGAAACTTGAAATATTTGAAAAAAATATTTTGGCCGAAGACGCTTATATTCTGCAGAAAACAACAGTATTTCTTAAAATAACTCAGATAAATTTATGTAGCTTTTGTTATTAATGATTTCAAGAAGCCAGGAAAATGACAACACAAAAACCTACTCACCTTGAAAAATTTTTTGAAATAGATTTTGAGTCAGAAAATTGGTTCTTTATTCATGCAACAAGACATGTTCAGATAGGAGGGTATCTAATCCATCTATTAACATAAGATATTGATTCCAGGCCCTATCTATTTTGGTTATAAATCACTAAATAAAAATAGCCAGAAAAATGACAGATTTTCTTGGGACAAACAAATTATTGACAGAAAAAATTATTTCAAACGAAGTTTTAGTTAACAATACCCTCTGCGTATATTCTAGAAATGCTTACATAGGATAAGATAAAAAAAAATTAAATTTTGAAAACTGTATGGGAAGTTTTGAAGCTAATTATAATTGGAAACATTGTTTGGGACATGCCAGGGAAATGACATTTTGATATTCAATTAAATTTTTTAAGTATACAAAGTAGTCAATGCTAGTGCAAAGTCATTTTAAAATGCTAACAGCAATGCTATTTACTAATTTTTTTTAAAAAAAGTTCTTTTAGTATTATAGTATTAGATCATGGAGCAAAAGACAGTGAATTGTCATGTTTCGTGAGAGTCACCCAGCTACGCTTACAAAATTCTCTTATGATAAAAAGGGTGTGCGATACTATAGATTCATCACTATTCTACGGCATTTATAATGAATTTGAAAGTGAAAATTATTTTTAGGAAACATGATTAAGGAAGTTTAGAAATAAAGTTTTTGATTTAATTTTGTGTAAATAATTAAGAGCTGGCAAGCGTTTACGTTCAAAGAGTAGTTCTTGTTTTTCTTAAAAAGATAAAAACTGGTTCATGATCTCTGTGATAGATTAGTCATGTAAACTCCTTAAATTGGATCTTACTTTTCTTATTAGTTGGAAATATAATTTTTTTTATTAACTTTAATGGCACTACGTAGAAAATTTCCATTTGATTTAAAGATGCAATTAATTTTACTATTTTCATAATATTTGTTTTCACCTCATTTCTTTTTAAGAAGTCGGACACTTTTGAGTTAAAACAATACATAGTAGGATGAATTAAGAAATTCCAAATGACACTCTTAATTCTTTTAATTTCAATTTAAGAATTAATTTAATGTAATTTAAAATGTTTAAACCTACCAGAAGTACGCCACCACATGGATGTATTCATATCACCGAAAATTATTGCCCGTCATATCATATCAACGACGCCACTTCGTCGACTTGATTACTTCGCCGACGTGAGCATTTCGTGGACACGATTGTTTTGTGTCTCTCACAAAGTCAGCATAAAATATGTTAGCTATTACGATTCCTATTTACGCTTTACGCATTACGATTCCTATTTACACTTTTATTAAATCACCAGTGTAAAAAAAAAGAGAACAGCTAAAAAGAACGAGTTTTAACTATTTTTTTAAAAATTACTCCGGTAGGGAAAATTAAAATTAAGCCTATATAATGATACGAAGATGGTTAAAAATAGACAAATTTACCTGTACAAGAAATCGATTCAACTCCTGGACCAGTGTATTCCAGGATCGAACCAGTCCCACCTTTAACTGTTAATATTGCGGCTACTTTCAAAATTACATCTGAAATGAATGATAAAAGACTTGAATTACTAATCTGGCTACTAATTACTAATATATATATATATATATATATATATATATATATATATATATATATATATATATATATATATATATATATATATATATATATATATATATATATATATATATATATATATATGTATATATATATATATATATATATATATATATATATATATATATATATATATATATATATATATATATATATATATATATATATATATATATATATATATATATATATATATATATATATATATATATATATATATATATATATATATATATATATAAACGAAGGAAATTAATAAGTTTCATTAACTGCGCATAAGCTGCAAGTATATAGAACTCATAAAATAAGCTAAAATATTGAGAAAAAATGGAAAATAATAAAAAATAATGACAAGAGAAGAAAATTATTAAAAATAATTTTTCAAAAGTATTTAAAAAAATATATAATTCTTGAAATCTAAAAAAAAAAGAAAAAAAAAATTTCATATATTGTAATCTGGCAATCTTATTACGAAAATATTTTAAATCATTCTTGAAGGGTTCCGGTACGCGTAAGTTCATTTTATTCGCTCCTCACTATGTAGATTCCCTTTCGTGTACTGTTCTCTAATCGCTTTACATTTTATTTTCTGTTTTTTGCTTGATATATTTGTTTTTTTTCCGTTTCAATTTTTTTGAGTGCTCCCCACACTATTGTATTGATATATTTTGCTTTGGCTATATTAATACAATATTAGAAAGCACTACTTTTTGCGGATATAATCGGTGGGCTGAGGAAGAGGTTATATCTTTTCTTTGTTTTGTTTTCCGGATTTTTAATTTTTTTTTCTTTTTTTAGATATTAAAAATTATATATTTTTTAAAACACTTTTGAAAAATTATCTTTAATAATTTTCTTCTCTTGTCATTATTTTTTATTATTTTCCATTTTTTCTCAATATTTTAGCTTATATATATATATATATATATATATATATATATATATATATATATATATATATATATATATATATATATATATATATATATATATATATATATATATAATTGATTACATTGCGGAGACTACCAAGGCTGGAAAATTATATTTTCCGAGATGCCATGGACATTTATAAATTCCAGTTGAGCATGTACTTTTACGCTTCTATTCGTAGCCGGATGTGTAAATATTAGGTTCCAGGTTAGGTTATTAGGTTTATTTTCTCTAGTAATAGTTGATTTATAGGAAAATCCAAGCACACATAGCGTTAACGTTATAGTTAGGGGAACTGCAATGGGTTGCAAACTCTCTTTATTCTACCAGAAATATTGCAATATACCTATTAAGCATCCCTTGAATTTTGACTAAAATCGCCAAGATAGGACGAAGGAACGGTGGGTATCAAATTAGTCTAAACAAAAGCCAAAGTTGGCTGATAACTTATAAAGAATTATGTTATTCATTAAAGTATGCCCCCATATCGTCAATACACATAAGCTAATTAAGTAGCAAGCTGTACAGACTGGTGGTATAAAATCATGGCGATGGATGAAATCTGGAATCTCATAGAATGAAATTCCCAGGGGAAAAAAAGCAAATCTTTAGATAACTTATCAACATAAGGAATTATTTTATTCATTTAAATATGCACCTATGCTAATATATCAGCATGTTGTAGAGATTGGTGTAATGAAATTTGAGCAAATGGAAGTCCTTAACTATCTGGAAGGCCAATTGTATTGTATTGTTGGAATTAAATTACTTTCCACTTAAAACATTATCCCGATCGGGGAAGAGATGATAGTTAGTGGGGGCTATATCTGGTGAATATGGATAATGATGATGAAGTTTTAATTCCAATTCACATTGTTTTATCGCAGTCATTTGGGCAGAGTGTGGTCTTGCGTTGTTATACCACTAAGATGGAAGTCAGATCTTTTGACTAATTTAGGCTGTTTTTCTTTAAGTGTTTCAGCCATTTCGCCCAACTGGTTGCAGTATACTTCATTTTTGATGATCTTTGGTGAATCAGTAACCTTTAATTCGATATTATTGACTTTTGATTATAAGCGATAAAGTGGTTCATTTGTAAAGTCAAATCCAAATTTTGGCAAACCAGTTTGATGTAGTTTCTGCGTAGTAACACGTGAGTCAAATATATTACTAATGTTTCGTACGGACTTCGATTGCTTAGTTCCACAAAAAAATTCTATTTTTGCATAATTTCTGACCATTCTATTCCCAACAAAATTTAAATTTTCAAAGAATATTTTTAGAACTTACAACGATTGAAATATTTCAGATTTTATAAAATGAGGAATATTTATATGTGTGTTGAAATAAGTAATATCTCCAAGATGATTGTCATTTAAAAAGAATTTTTTGTTTTGTTTTAAGTATAGATTAATAAATTATAATTGAATGCATAGTTATAATAATTACCTTTTGGGGAAGTCCAACCATTTAGTTTGCCTGTAAGTTTGACTCCAGTAAAATTCGGACACTTCAACTCCCATGGAATATCTGCCATAACATCAACTGCATCCGCTCCACCTACACCTATACATACTCCTCCTAAGCCACCTGTAATCAGGTACGAAAGACACACGTGTATTTAAGTTTCAGGAGAATTCTTTTAAAATATAATGATCACCTAATGGAAAAAAGGACAAGCGTGATCGCGTCAGAAATACAGTATATATAGCAACGTCATCCTTCGTGATTATAAATTTTAGTAAGAGGAGTGCTATACAGATCATGCTTAGCGAATTTAGTTTGCATGACAGCATTTAAAGAGAATGTAAAATTGTGCCAAGATAGATGCCTCCAAAACAGTTCAACACACTTTGGTACCCTTTTAGTGTCTGAAGGTGAATGTAAAGCTGACATTAATGACTTCTGCCTGTGAACACTGTCAAGAATAACTGGCAGTTACAGAATCGAGCAAAAAGTTTTCGTTATTAGCGAACAGCATATCAAATTTACCAAACAGTGATTTCTGTTGAATCCATTAGAGATCATGGTGTTTACCTGCGCTGGATCTGTTGACAAAACAGTTAGAGGTAATAAAAAAGTTACGACTCGATATCCGTGTAGCACTATATCTGATTAAAGGAACCTAATCTATCTGATTAAACAATCGTCTTTTACTACTAAAAATTGCACTCATACTGTATTGGTCTGCATACATCTTTCTCAGGTGGACTTTGCCTTAACTTTAAATGCTTTCATGTAAACAGATTCTGTAAATACTTACTCATTCCTTCTTTTATTACCCTAAAAGTGATGCTACTACAGCTATACTGTATTTATCGTACTACTACTCTGGTTTACCTTTCCTTTGAAAAAACCAAAAATCATATTGTCAGCTTACTCACCTCCATTCGTTGTATGACTGTCAGTGCCAATAAGCAAAAGACCCGGAAAAGCATAATTTTCCAGGATAATCTAAAACAGAGAATAATTCACATAATATTAAGTGTAATGTTTCTAACTTAAACTTATTTCTAAAACAATCGGAAATAAATAAATGTGTTCTCTACAATTTTATTACTAAGCAAAATATTTATCTGATAATTCGGTAATAGTAAATTATTTTTTAGTTTAAAAGCATACCTGGTGCATGATACCGCTCCCCGGTTTCCAAAATCCTACCCCATACTTAGCAGCAGCAGTTTCTAAGAATTTGAAAACTTCTTTATTCATATCCTAAAATGAAAAACTTGATAAGTACTAAAATGATTCGAAAAGTTTAAAAACTGCTTTTCAAGTTGTCTGAAAGAGGAGAAAATAGTTTCATTTTTGTTAGACAAAAAACTTAAACTTAGGGAAAATTTTTGGAGTAAAATATTACGAACGTATTGCGCTTTACATTTTGTATTATTGACCAGAGAAAGATAAAATTATTTTTTCCTATTAAATCTATTTGGAAAACATTATTCTCCAGCAGAGTTAATTTAAAGTTTAGATCATATTAACTTTGAAAAATGTATCAATAAACGCAGATAAGAAAAAAAATTAATATTTATAAAAAATTTCCTTTATAATTCAATTCGTAAAGTTACATATTTAATATTTTCGAATTAAAAAAATGAGAAACACTTGGAAATTTTTTTTATCACTTGTACTCATTACTTTAATTTAATAATTTATTTTTCCCATTGTCAAAAATATAATCTGTTACTATTCCATTTACAGAATTAAAGAAGAAAAAAAAGCCCAATTACGAGTTTTTATTTATTACCACTACGCGTGAAGCTATGTATCTACTGAGATGTATCTTTTCAATTTAAAAAAGGCAATTTTTATTTGTCATCAATGCGTGTAAAATAGAACAAAATATTCAAACTATATTTGACTCGGTCCCCTGCATAAACTATCAAACTTATAGTTCCATGAAAAGGCTAGTTGCAAACTTTGAGACATTTTACCGAGGATTTTTTCTTGTTGAAGTTTGCTTTCAGCTGTAATAATTATTTCCAGAGTCAAGAAATATATGATACAATGAATTTTTGCCCACCACCGCATTTAATTAATTTAAACGTGAACTTGTGAATCAATCTGTGATATTTTATCCATACATAAGCACAATTTAGATATAGTAGTTCAACGTATTAGATATTCAAGAGCAAACCAACTGGTTGTAGAGCTAGAGGACATCCAAAACTTCGTTGTCTGGATTCCATTAGAGTTAATTTTAAAATAATTAGGGTATTGATCGGGAAACAAGGAGAACGGCACGGTGAAATGCTCTAGAAAAGGCCAAGACCCATCCAGGACGGTCGTGTTAATGATAATGATGACTGTAAAAATGAGCAAAATATATAAAATTAAACAAATTTAACTATTCTTTTACTAAAGCTGTGGTGGATCAGAGGATAGAGGGCTCGCCTCCCAATGAGGTGTCCGAGGTTCTAAATCCAGCGATGGCTGGTCGATATGAGTTCCGCACCAGGTTCGAATCGAAAATTATATTTTCCTTATTTTTTTTCGCATTTCCTTATTTAAAATTATATTTTTATTTTTTTCATGTCCATCACGCAAATAAAATTCAATCACAAATCTACATGATTCTATCCCCAACGATGACTGTGCAAATGGCTGTGAACCACATTTCATAAACAAGCAATCAAAAATGCATCTCTAATTTAAGGTGAAAAGAAAACTCTTTTTACTTGCATTCATTATTTCAATTGCGCAAAATCATTAAATTTTCGTTACAACAGAAAGGGTAGAAAATACATCACATTACTTCTGATCGAACGAGATCTTTATCTCCACTGATTTGAGCCTGGACGAAGTGATCACAGTGAATTGTAGATGGCACTGCAACCTAATGAAATATAATAGAAAAAATAAATGAAAAGATAAAGAAAGAAAAGAAAATTACGAATGTAATTGAAATTAGACGTAAATAAGCCATAAAACTTGCAAGTGATATTACATTATTGGATGAAATGGACTAAACAAGGATTACAAATTTCAAGTTAGTTTCAGTTTTACGCTTTATTTTCATAGTAGCAAAAAATAAAACAAGTAGTAGAATGGAGATGAAGCATTGATAATATAATGAATGGAACCAGAACATATAGTTCGAAAGCTATATCATCGTATCATTATTTAAAAATGAAATATTTATAAAGGGTCCTTATTAATGGTGTACATTTTCTGATAAGCCAAGTTAACCAAATCTTGGAACCACTCTTTTAGAAGGAAGAAAAGTCTCCTTACGATTCAAAAAATGTTAGTAAACTTTAATCTTATGCCTCAAGATTATAATTTTTTGAGTTGATCCACTTAAAGATGTAAAATTCTCAACTTAAGTCAATTTGAATAGTAATTAAAAGGAGTTATTTATTCAAAAGGTTTTGCATTTTCCAATATGAAAGAGAAAAAGACCCCAATTTTAACAAGATAATTTATTATTATTACTTCAATTACACTTAATAGGAAAAAAAACATGTTAAGATATGTCTTGTAAGGATTTGATCGCTCATCCCAAATATCAAAAGCTTAAAAAATGTCGTAAATTAATGACGTTACTAATAATATTCTAAGATGTGTTCATATATTATGCAATTAATATTATGGTATAGTATTTAGATTAGAAAGCACATTAAAGCTAATGTAATAAAATGTTCTTTTGAAATGATCATATTTTTTTTATACCAATATTGACTTATTTAATTCGTTTTAAAAAATCAGTCACATCACTGATATTAAAACATTGAAATAAATCAAAAGAATAGTTATAACGAAATAGTAGTAGAAGAAATTTTTTTAAATGTGTTTCTTTTAAAAAAATTGTCCTCTTCATGTAACGCAAATGCGGATTTTTTCTCTGCTCACGTAAAAGAAATATCCTCACTGGTAGACGAATCATGGGTTAAAATTCCCTTGCCGTCAGGCTAATCGCGAGACGTTTTCATGGTTATCCTCTCCAAGTAACACAAACGCTGGTTAGTTCCATAAAAAATAAAAAAATAAAAAAAAAGGCCTCTACGAAGGCAAATTTCTCCCATTACTTGGTCCAGGAGTTCCCTTGTCTTTTGGATTGGTTTCAAATTACGAGGCTAGGGTATTGAACATTAGTATTCGTAAACTCAAAATTGGGATTTCTGTTCAACGACGGTTACAAAATAAAATAAAATACTAGTAGTGTTTAATACCACATTTAGTTAAACGTCACTGGAGTCAATAAAAGTTAGGCAATTTTTTACAGCCTACAAAATAAATTCCGATATTAGTTCGCCGAAAATGATTATGAAAATATTAGTGTCGTTATTAATCATTTTCGAGAATAACAATTAATTATTTTTGCTGATAGGCACAAATTGAAATAAAGAAAATAGATACTGTGTTAACTAAATTAAGAAAGAAAAGATACTCGTCCGTATATGGGAACCTTGAATTAAACCTAAATTTAGTCGCTCTGTCATTAACACCAATGATGCTCAGTTAATTTTGGTGATGGGTACTACTTTTATTATGTCAATTGGTGTTTTTAGTACTTACTAAATATACTGGTAGTGGCACCAAGATACCTGCGATAGTTACTGAGCAAAAAGGTTTTTCATGGTCTAACGAAAGGAATAAGCACCAGAGGAAATTGTTGATTAAGGCAATTAGTGACTAACGACGATGGTTGATCTTAAACATTAGCCTTATGCCAAATGTAACTGAATATACAGGGGTTGGACAAAAATATGGATACTAACGCTATGTAAACAATCTTTCTTTTAACAGCTAATTTCTTTGCAAAATTTTACATTACAAAACTGTTTTCACAAGTGGAAAGATCATCCTTTTCGCTCCTGCAAAATTCGGATTGATCGAAATGTAAAGTTTAAAATTTCGTTTTGTCTTTCATATCAGTAAATTTAGAATCATTGGTAGAACGGCATAAATCACATAAATCTCGGTGCGTTGCCTCGAAGCGGCATTAACCGATTGATGAAGAGTATTGAGGAGAAGTGGAGATGGGGGGAAGAATAGGTGCTCAGCACCAAAAAATCGAGAGGGGGTTCGTGTGACATAGACAATCATGAAATGTAGAGTGGCATGGGGTATAATTAAACGACAATATAATCATAAACAATATAAAATAAAATAATCATGAAGATTATGATGATCGATAATATTAAGGAAGGTCTGCGTTAAATATAAAATGTATACATATTTACAACACACAATAATCAACTCAAATTGAATAAAAAATAAGATAAAAATAAAATAGATATATACAATAGGAGAAATATCAATGAGAGAAAATTATGTCATGAGCTCTGCTACAGTGGTGACCCAGGCGTCCTGGTTGTGAATAACCACTCGTCTTCTGGGTTGCTCACCACACTAGTCTTAATTATACTACATATTCCTTGGGGTCGACCCCTTGGGGTTGCTCGCCCTCCTCGGTCCATGTATATGTTATGTAATACTGTTCGTCGAAGTGTAATTTTGAGAGAAAACCAAAGTTGGGCTGGGGCTGAGTGTATTTCGTGTGCTAGGGCAACACCATATCCCTAAGGAGAAAAGCAGTGATTGGGCTTCTGCTTCATCGCAGAATTTTTTATATAGACGTTGATGTCATCAATTTTTAGATCCCTTTTTATACTATTATTGCTAATGCATTTAGGGGTGCCGACAAGTCTTCTAATAATCTTCCCTTCTGCTCTAGAATCATTGCATATGATTTTAATATTTATATCAGAATACTTTTAAAATTATAGTGGTATTAAAAAAGGAAAAGGCACTTAACTTCTCATACTCATTTTAGTCTATATGCAAATTTTGAATGGGTAAAAAGGGCACCCTTTTTAGAGCTTCATGATTGACCTTTCAAATTGTACGAACAATTTTTCCACGTAAAAGCTTCCAAAGCATTTGCTTGCTAAAAGAAAGATTGTTTACACAGAGTTAATATAGAAGAGTTTCTAACCACTTTTGTCTAATCTGTACTGGAGGAAACTTCTAAAATCCTTTTTTGCTTAATGTAATAACGCAAGGACTCAGGGAATGGCAATGAATATTAAGAAGAAAAAAATGAATAAATTTTAGTTTTATTAATTGTGTCCTGATATGTGTTTCAGTTTTGAGTACGACTTCGTAGTTTTGACCAATGCTGTTTTATTGATTGTTTAAGTTTTTCAAACCTCTACGAAACGGGTATTCAGCTAGTGGATATTAAAGCATGAAATTTTGAATTGTTAAAACTACCTTTTGAAGTCCACTTGATATAAATTGTAACATTGTCATCTGAAAGAGAAAACAAAAAGGTTAGTCGCTCAATCTGTTCATAAAGAACATAAAAAAACTAACGACAGCAATGATAAGATAAACAATGACATAATTAATGGCTTGGACTATCTTTGTTACACGGTAACAAAATATCTGTGAAGTATATAACACCAATAATATGACTTTTTAAGAGAACGGTAATTATGTAAGTAGAAATAATACAAAATTTTGGTCATCTAAATCTGACCTTTATTCAGATAAAATATATTCATACAAAATGCATTAAGATAAAATACTAGAATCAATATAAAATATTTATAAAGTAAAACTAGTTTAAAACAATTTTAATGTTTAGACTTAATGAAGTTTTATGTACCATTTTTTTCCGTTTCATCTTTTGTAACTAATTTTGGTAAATTGAAAGTACTATACTGTATAGTTTTACAAGTAAGGGGTAAATGACTATCGTCTAACAAGCTTAGACCCAGCTAAAACTTATATCATAGCAAGTTTTATTGCGTTTAAAAGTAACACGAAATTTTTTATGTTATGGTTTTATTAGGTTTCCTTTTTCGCAAGTATTTTATATTTTTTATAATATTTTCTCACGTTAATTGTTAATTGATTTCTTTGTACTACATTTTCATAAGTGTTTAAAAAGGAGAATGTCAACCATTTAGTGTAAATATCAGGATTGATTTTGAAACTAATACGCCAAGAATATTATAAATCAAACACTTAGTACTATTCCCTTAATTACGTACCCTCCAGAGTTATAAATTTTAGCAAAACATGAAAATATTTTTGCGTACAATTGCATACCGGCCTACTTTTACTACTTGTGGTAGAAGGAACGTTTGAATTGCGATTGAAGCCTGAAATAATTCTTCTTAATTTGCCAAAGTGTAGCAACTTTTAACTTACTTTCGTTTTATTTTTGTTTCCATTTTTAATTTGTTTTTCTAATTTGTTTGGAACCTTGCTCTTTGAGCCTATTTTTATGGATTTGAACAGTATTGTTAGTAATTTAGTGCCTGATAAACAAGTCATGTTTCGTTTTTTTTAAAAATAATTGTTAATTTTCTAAAATTATTAAAATTGTATAATTGGGTATCAACCTTGTTAATTATAAACCTTAAATTATCCAGTATAATATCATTACCTTGCGCACATCCATTTTCGGGCAAATCTAAGGCACAGAGCAAGCAAATCAAATGTACTTCAGTTCTGCAGTAAGAGCTCGCCATTAAAGATCCCTCCAATTACACCTCTGTTTTCATATTTTATAATCTGGCAATATTATTACGAAAATATTTTAACTCATTCTTGAAAGATTCCGGTTCGAGTGAGTTCATTTGAATTTGTAACTCCCTTTATAGATTTCGTCTTGTGTTTTGTTCTGTATTTTCCTAATATTTTGCTTTGGTTATATTGAGACTATATTAGAAAGCACTCCATTTTGCGGAGAAAAGAATATATTATTTCATTATTTTGTTTTCCCGATATTTAATAATTTATTTAAACAAATAAAAAATGTTTAAAAATATTTTTAAAGTAATTACCCTTAAGTAAAGTGATTTGTGAATATTTAAACTATCAGCTATTTAATTATGTAGATCCCAAAAAGTGTTTTTAAAAGGAACCATAACGAATTTTCTTAGATTATCTATAGTAATTTAACTTAAAATCTTCATCATTTAAGATTTTAAATAATGAAATATATTAATTATTCAAAAAAAATTTAAGTTAAAATTTCAAAAATAATAAGTCTATTAATTTATATTTTGTACTTGAGCTGTAGCATCTTGCATAGCAACTCTGTCCGGTCTTAAGCGCAGATAACTTTTGCCTCTTTCAATCTCTTGTTTAGCAGGATCATCCAAATGGGCATAAAGTATCTTTTCAGCAACAGTCAAAGGTCTATTTAACCTATAAATTTAAGGAAAAAATTACTAATTGTGGAACCATTACTATGTCAAAAGTTTCATGTTACGTAGAAGTTACAATTGGATGTCCAAGGGTAACTTCTACGTGGTAACTCCATCGTGGGTAAATCGTTGCATTTGTTGATTCAGAAGTACATTAGGTTCGATACAAACGCGTGACGTCACTTACAGGCATCCAATTAAATCTGATTTAAATCGCATGTTTAGGTATAATCATTTCATTTCTTCTCGAGTTGCAAGTACCAAATCGTAGCAGCTGCAGTTTTTGTATATATCGTTACATATAAATAAATAATAAATAAACAGACGAAAAAAAGTTATTTTCGTTGTAGAACAAACTTAAATTATGAGTTTGAAAACGATTTTGATTTCCTTAAAAAGTGAGTTTGTACAATATTTTGTTGCTCCTAAGTGACGACTCGTGGTCTATGGAACACAATTCAGATATTATAAACTTCATTATTCAAATAAAATACATAAATTAATAAAGAAATAATGTAATAGATACCGTATAGCATTTATCAAAAGTCCTCTTTCATTCCAGCCTAATTACATTCTTGTAAATAAAACGATGCCGTTTAAAAAAATTAAATAATATCGCAGTTATTGCTTTTATATTTGAAACATCTCTTAGATGAGTATGGTTGATTCATAATTTTTCAGAAACAGTTACCATATATATATATATATATATATGGGCTAAGAAAAATTGCTCGCTAAATCAGTGTTGTTATTTTAATAATAACAACACTGATTTAGCGAGCAATTTTTCTTAGCCCTTATGATATAATTATTAAATCATTATATCATTTTAAATTAAGAATCATTAATTATTAAATCATTTTAAATTAAGAATATAAATCCACAAATTAAAAAGAAGAAAAAAAAATTTTTTTTCGACCACTTTAAACATAAAAAAAAACTGTTTCATAAAACTTGTAAAAGTTGGTATTTACGTAAACATCTAACTATAAGAATGTCATTCATATTTTAAATAAAATAAAGAAAAGTAAATACCAATGCTTTACCTGCCTCGTACTATTGCCAAGTTTTCAGCAAGTTTTTCGCATGGCAGATATGAATCTTTATCAAACCTACTCATAGCAACCTAAAGAAAGAAAAGTATACTGATATATATGTGTGTATGTATGTGTGGAAAGAGATAGAAGTTAGTGAATAATTTAATTGATTACCTTGTGGGCTGCATAGCTCAGGGGGGAAACATGAAATAATCTTGCTTGATTAAATGGATCATACCCTCTTACTGCCTGAAATGAAAAATAAAATCTTTAATACATAAATACATACGTGGGTTTATGTGCTCATTATTTAGACTGTTTAAAAACACTTATCACATTGAAGAGCATCATAATACACAATGGGACACGGCGGGTTTCGATCCCGCTACCTTAACACTTGAGAGCATTTGGCGGACCGACGAAACCGCTTGGCCAGAGATTTAGCCAACAAATAGATCTGATCATCATATTTCTTAAGTTACTGATTCGTCATGGTAGTGGAAGTTAAAAAATTTTTTTTCGAGACTTTCATATGCTTACTTGACTTGATAGGAGATTCGCTGGAGTACCTGCCCGAGATAGCGGTCACACGACTCCTTCATCTGAGTTGTGCTAATTGGCAACTGAGACTATTGGCATAGAAATTTTAATACGCATAGCTGCTAATTCTTACGGCCGTTGAGAAAGAATTTTCTTAGTGGTAGCAACATTTTAGAGTTTTGACGCATTAAATCTTCATTTTAAAGATTAAAAATATTTTTTCAACCTACCACTACAAATCAATAAAAAAGAATGTGTGCATATAATTTTATGGTAAACGTAATAACCTCTCAACAAAGTAATTTAATTTTTTGAAATTATTTTCAACTTTAATATTTGTTTAACTACCACTTCGTAAAATATTTTTCAGCGACCGTACAAGTTGGCAGGTACGAACACGACAGAACGCTAATGTTGCAATCACTAAAAAAAGTTTTTCTCAGCGATCGTCCAATTTTTTTACAAAGCGAAGCAAGTTGGCATCCCTGTATTATGCATAGCTGCCAACTTGCTTCGCTTTGAAAAAAATATTTTCTAGTGGTAACAAAATTTCAGTTATTTTTAATTTAACGTTTTTCATTTTATGTCATTTTTCCACCACTGCACATTAAAATTTAAAAGTATCATAAAAAATTAAACTTTTCGCAATTATCTCGTGGTGACACTTTTAAAGAGTAGGCCGTAGTTATCATTATTCTACAAGTTATACTGCTTAATACCTTACCAATTAATTAAAACTTTTGTAGAAAGCGGAGCAGTGACATCCCTGCATAATACAAGTCTGTTTGTAACGTGAGAAAAGAGGGGAAAGAAATTGGCATTAAAGCCAGTTAATATCTACCTTATTTTCTGGAGGAGAAATATATTCTTAATTACAAAGGTTTATTACAAGTAGTCTCATCAAGTACAATAATCTTTCGTCGTAATTTTTTTTAAAATTGAAGTTGTAACTAGTGACAAGTTTGCTCCAACTCTTATGAAATTCTGCCTGCCACTTTTTCAAATTTGCCTGATCACTGGTCTAGTGGTTACTGCACTGGACTGCGAGGCCAGTGGATGCGTGTTCGAATCCCACCGTAGGCATGGATGTAACTTTCTCTCTGTGTGTTCTATGTCCTTTCCTCAGAGTGATTGTGTGAATAAAACCCGCCCTATAAACGGATTTGTAGATAAACGGATTTGTGACTACTATTTTAAATAATAATAATAACTTTTTTATATGGGTGACTATAAATGAAAAAAGTACAGAGAGTTAAAATTCAAAATTTCAATAAATGAATTTAAAATTAGCAATTTTTCATAGCATATTTTTCTAGTTTACTGTTGCAAATGAAAACAAAGTATATATATTTTTCAAATGTTAATAATTTGAAATGTAATAAGTCATAGTGATAGTTATGATTGATTAAATAAAGAGAAAATAAACAGGGTGCATAGCCAAATTATTCAGCAAAAAATTAGGATCTTATAAGCACTTTTCAACCATTAAAAAAATATTTTTAAGCACTTTAAATAAATATCGTAATTAGGCAGGGTTGGAAAGTTATTACAATTGACGGTTTTATTTTGTTTCAATTCTCATGTCAAAAAAAAAAAAAAAACTTTTGGAATTTGTTTTAACAATTGTTAAAAATCATGAAATTTTGAATCATGTAAAACGAACGACCTTTTTATACGCTACGAACTGACAATAGATTGGGGTTGAATTATTTGCGAAAACGTTGAATAGAACAATATGAACTGCGTCTTTTTGCATAATTCGTAGCGAAAATCAACATGGTAAATGAAAATTTTCATTTTCGAAAAGGGAAAATTAAGCAAGCACTTTTTAAAAACACCCAAAGAAAAAAAACACCTTTAAGGGCTTGTGAAAAATGAAAATAAAAAATAAGCACCTTTAAACACTTTTTAAAATCGCTACGCACCCTGATAAATGTAAAAGTGAATTGAGTTTCTACCATTTTTTACTTTTTTAGTCCCTTATGGCATTCTTGCATTTACATAAAAATGAAAATTTTTTTGTTTGGGCGAAAAAAGTTTCCTGAGGTATATTCTAATATTTTTAGTTTAATTAAAATGATACAAAAAAATTTTCGACAACAATGGTACCTACTAAAATAATTTAATGCAACATCAAAATTGTCCTGGTCTAATTTGTTAAATGTACCTAAACTAAGAAAAAAATAATCATGTTAACTCTTAGTTAACTTTTTTTTGCGTCAGATTATAAAATAAAAATATTCCAATTAGATTATAATTCTTACCACCGCCATAACAAATACAGAGATGCCAACTTGCTCCGGACAGCAAATATATATTTTAAAGTGGTAGTTTAACAATTGCAATTCTTGGTTTAATAAGTTCAATTTAGTAGATTTTTATCCACCACTATTTCTAAATAATTCGTAAGCTTATATAATTCACCACTTTGTAATATTTATGTCATGCTATACATTTTAAAAAGGGAGCAAAATAATCAAATATTTGCAAAATTTCCTTTGTAGTTATTTACCGTTTTTTTTAAAAATATTTTGGCGTGTCCGGAGCAGTCGGCATCTCTGCAAATATAAATGATTTAAAATTATATTAATTACCACCACGACATAAAGATTTTAAAATACATATTAAACGAACCTTTTTCAATTTTGTTTATCTCTGTGTGTAAGCCTAACAAAATTTAAAAATATTCCTAATAACTTTAATGTCTATCTAAATAACTCTTAAATAAAATTCGTAAAAGTTGCCAAATTTGTAGGTAGTTAAGTCAAATAAACATACCGTTTGACACCTCCTAAGAAAATTATGGAACGCCATGGTCTGAGAAAAACTTTTGCAACTACATAAAGCACTCTTTAATATCTGAGCAAACATACACAAACAGAAGAAGAAAAAAAATACGATAAAAATAGATAACTTTTACGTTCTCATATTGATAACAGAATATAACGTATCTTGTAACAATTCGAAGCCGGTTTATCTTTTTAAAAATCTCTACACAACTCTGACGCAGCATTTATGAACTTTTCATTAATTAAAAATTTTTTTTAATACCCTGTTTCCATGGAATGCAGACGTGTGAATGACTGCAGCAGCTAGATGAAATGAGAAGTATAATCACCAAAAAAAGAAAAAAATACCGCAATTCACTCAAAAGGAATTAAAAAAAACTTGTAAAATAAATAATAATTTACAAAAACCTAAATCTAAGGTTTATATAAATATAAAAAGAAATTATTGTTTGGTTCAAAAAAAAAGTAATTATTATTTATTTCTAACAAAATATCTTTAATTCTTTTCCTTAAACATAAGGGATATTTAAAAAATTTTAATAGTATTTTCAGTATTTAACCAACTTAAAACTTCACATTTAAATTTTTCATGAAGCACTTTTCACAGAACTACAGATTAGAATCCTCAAAATTCGATATGGGTGAATATCACAATTAAATAAGATTTAATCAAATGGATTAAAAACAAAAAAATAATATCGATATTTTTCAAAAGAAATATTATTTAAGATGATAGATAACCAGAAATCATTAAAAACTAGTTTCTTAGATTGTTAATCGTTAGAACTGTACAGATTAAGAGTGATTGAATGTAGAATCAATAACACAACATCCAAAAACAGCTATAATGCTCTAAACACAAACAATATTATGCACAACTTAATGAAATTCAACGACGCGGTGTTCCAAACTAAGTCTGACTCATAAGAAATGGAAAAGGAGAAAAGAAACAAAGGGAGGAAAGGAAGGTCATTAAGGACGTGTTTATTTGAAAAAGATAACAACACGAACAGCTCAGACATTGTTTCCTCAAGATCTGTTAAGATTATTATAAATATGTTCGAAATTATTGATTAAATTGCCAGAATTAAATCCAAATGAAATTTATTATTCCAGAATCACTAATATTTGTTCACCAACATCTGATTATACAGTTTTACATCAAATTAGTCAGTTATTTTCTTCGATAAGAAATAATACTATAAGAAATAATTCGTTTAGAAATTCGATAAGAAATAATTCGTTTAACACCGTTGTGAGAAAAAAAAAGTGAGATTTTATTCGTTTTTTTAGAAGGAAGGGAGAAGATAAAGGTCTACATTGATAATAAATTGCATATAAATATAACACAGAGCCATGTTCCTAAAATTGTTTTAGTTTTCAAATAATTGTTAGTCGTCCAGGCATTTTCATGTAAGTACGTTTTATATGGACTTAAAATTTTTGTTTTCAGAATAAATTATTTAGTTGAATATCAACATTTCATACTTAATACAATTCATACACATTACTAAACAAGGAGATAAATCAATCTAAGAAATATGTACATTTTTAACACTTTCCGGCTCAGTGTTATCAGTTTGGTGACACTAATATTGCTTACCTCTCAAAATGTAAAACTTTTTACTTCTTAAGGTCCATCGTTATTTCTTTTTTATATATTTTAGCAACCATTATTTTTTAAAGTATAAAGTATTTTAAGTATATCTGCTTAATATTAATTCGTGATATACGGTCGAACTGGTTAACATTCTGCTTGTCTTAAATTTTTGTCAAAATCGGCTGTTTCAAAGAGAGTTAAGGAATGTTCGATTTATTGTAATTACAATTATTTTTAAAATCACTTATTATAACCTTTTATATAAAAAGCACTATCTTGAGCTATTAGCCAACCTTTCAACAATTGCGGGATTTCAGATTATACAACAAAGCATGTCGCTTACCTTAGAATGTACTGTTTGATGTCGCACTTGTCCTGTCCATTCACTGTTCCGGAGAGCGTTTTGTTATTCGAAGATGATAAGCAACGATGGTACTTTTCGATATTTGCGGTAAAAATCGTTTAACAGTCGAATGTTTAATTCCATCAAAATAAACATTGAAGACATTTTGAACATCGAAAAAATCCTATGGCAGACGCAACTTAAAATGCGCTTTTTTCTGGCCATCTAAGATTCGCGGAATGACAAAATGTGTATGCAACTAGTGCAACAAGGCCATTTGTGAAGAGTAAACTTTTAACAGCTGCCAAAAGTGCAAACGATAATTTTTATATATATCTATTTTTTGATTGAAGTATTACAATACTTTTTTTTATATATTTTATAACTGTCGTTGAACAGCCGACCCAATTTTAGATTTACGACTATTAATGTTCAACTCCATAGCCTAGTAATTTTGAACCAATCCAAGAAACTCCTGGATCAGTACCCCCTGTGGTATGATTTGTTATGAGAACATGACTCGACAGATTTAACGTGCATTAGTCACCATTTACTACACGGGGAGTCTTCAGCCTGCGGGGATCGACCCACGATCTCTTGGACATGGGCCCAGTGCCCTACCAGGGGATAGAACGTTCACCTGCCCATAAGGTGAACCGGGTTCGAATACCAGCAATGTCTGGTCGATGCAAATTCCGCATCCGGCATGCACCGACCACAGTGCCGACTTAAAATATAGCCTCAGTGGTAGATGGATCATGGGTTAGGTTCCCGTCAGGCTAACCGTGAGAGGTTTTCGTGGTCTCCCTCTTTTTTTTTAGAAGAAATAGGAGATACGTGCCTTCTTATACCCAGGACAAATATTATAATCGTTAAAATGTCATACATTAGACTAGTAATTTAAAGGAAAAAAAATTCAATTTTCAGATCTTGCAGCAATGTTTTTTCCACTGATTCTTGTTATGGTTATTTCAATGCAAATAGTAGTTGGACGCATTGCTCGAACGAACGGCGAAGTTGAATATGCAGCCGGAACTACCTGCCCCGATGGAATGCCTTGTTCAATTGGAGGTAAATTCACAAAATAAAATATACTGATATCTAAAAGCAAAAACCTACAATCAAGTATTGAATTTTCAATTCCTTATGCACCTAGCATTACAATATCAGTGACAGCTTAGACACATTGGGGTTGATCAAAATAATGGAAAAGCTTCTATACTAACTTTCTAATTTAAATCCTGTTGAAATTATTAAAACAGCTTGAAGCTAACATAATTTTAAGTGGTCATACAATTTGGAATCATTCTGTGTGTCTTAAAAAAATAATATATGTTTCTTTTTTTAATTTATATAAATTTAATCATATCAAATTCAGAATCAACATGTTAAATAATAAACATGATTGGCACGGTATATAAAAACTTGTGCCAATTTTACTCTATTAAACAAGCTACAAATTTACTATGATAAGCTTCTGTAACCACCGAAGTATCACAAGAGTCTCTTTCCTTTATATATATATATATATATATATATATATATATATATATATATATATATATATATATATATATATATATATATATATATATATATATATATATATATATATATATATATATATATATATATATATATATATATATATATATATATATATATATATATATATATATATATATATATATATATATATAGCGTTTTAATTCACGCCGGTAAGTTTGATTTCTTTTGTTGAATTCAAGAATTCATTATTTAAGTGTAGTTTTCTAATTCTTGATACTGTATGCTTCAATTAGTTTCTTTTCAGATTTTAGTATGAATAAATTCATGAAAAAAATCATGAAATAAAGGAAGATGTAACATCTTCCTTTATTTCATGATTTTTTACAACATAAGGTTTTTTGCGATATCGACACATATAAAGAATAATTTTTATCTTAGGATAATTATTCTTTATTCAGAAATATCGCATTTATAGCAATAGATGTGTCTTGATAACTACTACTTGCTTTTACCATTCTTGTTTCTCTATTTATTTTATTCATGTTAATTTGTGTTTATATATATATATATATATATATATATATATATATATATATATATATATATATATATATATATATATATATATATATATATATATATATATATATATATATATATATATATATATATATACGTGTGTATGTGTTTTCATGATTGACCGAAATTAGTGGTTGTTGATTTCTACCGGTGAAGGCTTATAATCACTTAGGTAATGTCCGAAAAATATACTAGGTCTAGTTAAGTGCTTCTGTCCCCGGTATGCCTTACATCAATGTTTTTTTGAAGTCAAGTGCCACTACCCAGTATGCATTTAAACAGTACTCCGAACTCTGATGTCTCTCCTAATCTATCCTCCAGCAGATATTAAAATATCGAATAGATATAATAAAATGAACGAATAAATTAATATCAAATCGTATATAACAAATATTTTGGGATTTGCGATTGTTGACATTCACCGGCTTAAGTCGACATTCTCTTGATTTCGGTCATTCACGATAATATACATTTATGTTACGGTGAAACACCGAAATCTGGTGAATGTCAACATTCACGTAGTCGCTTGGTGTATGTCCGAAATATTTGCTAAATACCCTTATTTCTGACACTCACCGGTGAATGTCAACAATCACATATTCGCTTTGGTGAATGTCCGAAATATTTGTTATATCCAATTTTATATTTATTCGTTAATATTATTATATTTATTTGATATATTTATTCTATATTTTAATACTTACTGACGATAGATTAGAAGAAACATCAGTGTTTGTTGTATCGGGCAAGTATATACCGGGCAATGGCTCTTGACCCTAAAAAAACATCAGTGTAGGGTATACCGGGCAGTGGCAAGTGGCACTTAACCTTAAAAAAACATCAGTGTAGGGTTAAAATATCGAATAAATGTAATTATATCCACGAATAAATTCACATCAAATCGAATGTAATAAATATTTCGGACATTCACCAAAGCATATGTGTGATTGTCGACATACACCGGTGAGGGTTTGAATGTACAAGAATGTAATGAAATATTCGATCTTTCACCGACGTATTTGGTGTTTGTCGACATTCACCGGTGAAAGTCAACAATCACCGATTTCGGTCTTTCGCCGTGACATATATAAATAACCTCAGAAAGAGAAGAATTATTTAAACCTCCCAAAATAGCAATGAAGAATTCGGATCTACAATTTCAACATCATGATTCGAATTGATTGAAAATTATAATAAAATTTAAAAAGTAATTGCTTACCTGTCATTTCTTTATCTCTCATTTAACGTTTTTTTTTTTAAATTTTTTATTTTGTTCGATATGACATTTAAAACCAAGAATTTTCCCATCGGTTAGCCATAAGGACGTATATTTCCTTTGCGGGGGGATGAGTAAGGGATGATTTTGAAGAAGTTTTTACCATGGCATATATACAGTCCCTGACGCACTGTAAGATTCTGTGTGAAATCTTAATTATCAGGTGATACTATACAGCTTTATTGTATTTACCCGACTGAAACCGGTTTGCACTTGTTAACGTTCATGTATCAGTTGGTTAACATTGTAATACAATACGTTAAAAATAAATACAAATAGGAAGTATATAAAAATCTCCTGAATAAAAACCCATTACATTGTATATTTAAATATAAAAGCATTGCATGTAAACTCGTGCAAAACATGTAATTATTAAAACACCGCAATGCCTCTAATAATTTTGTCCAATTATTATAATATACTAATATAATACCTGATGTAATAAATATTCTCTCTCTATATATATATATGTGTGTATAATATATCGTCTAATTTAACCAATTGATACACGAACTTAAATAAGTGCAAACCATTTTCAGCAGCGTAAAAACATAGCTGTATAGTATCACCTGATTGTTAAGCTTTTACATAGAAACTTATAGTGCGTCTAATAATTTGGCCAGAACTGTATATATTGAAGCTCGATTGAAAAAAAATTTTTTTTTTCTTCTTCTGAATTCAGACATAAGAAAATTATTATTATTTTTTTAAATTATAAATTTAATTACACAAGTATAAAGTGAAAAATTCTAAACTTAAAACGTTCCTTGCTCCTTCATTTAAAAAATATGAGAGTCTGTTAGTCTGTCTGGAACCGGTTAGAGCCGGTTCCGCGTTCCCTGATAGGCTTTCGTTTAATGTAAATTTAAATCTCAGATTTTTTTCTTGACTTAATTTACTTGGAGTTTAAAATTTTGTGGTAATTATTGAAATGCCAAAATCGTTCTATTATCTTAATTTTTAAACCATCTTACAGGCCTTGATGAAAAATTGTTATTTAAGATTTTTAATTATTATTCAAAAATAGTTATTTTTCTCAATTCTTTACAGTGTGCTGCAAAAAATTCAGATTCGGAAGAACTTTCGAGTGCTGTGGCGAAGGTTTTCATTGCAAGCGGGGATTTATATTCAGCTACTGTAAACAAGATGCTACACAATTTGTAGACATTAACAGAGAGCAAAACAAAGAAGAGTTGGAAAAGAAAGTCATTCGAAACATCTTGTTTCTTCAAGAGTGAAATTAAGGTCACAAATCTTTAATATGTGTTAAATACTACAGTCAAAAAAATTTATAAGTATATATATTTATAAATCTCCCTTTGTCCGAAATTAGTTGCTACATTTGAACTGATGATTTTATAATTCTGTTTGAATATTTTTTTAGAGATTTCAGGGTGATAACAATCAACAGCATACATTTACCAAGCATACCTTCCTAAAATCAGTACTAAATTAATTAAAAAAATCTTAGAGTTCGCACACTCTTTAGCCACGCCCAATTTTACAAGGAGTCTTCCACCAGTAATCACATAAATTTATCTTCTAACTGATGAATAGTTAATTCATTATTAGAATAATTTTACTGGTGGTGATCGACTTAACTACAACGGAAGTTATTTATGACTCCACCTACTTGAATGGTAGCAACTAATTTGGGACAAAATTTTCGATCTAACTGTAGCAACTCATTTTGGACGAAAGGAGTAATTGTAAAAGATGTAAAATCGTTTTAAAAAGTGCCAAATTTGAGTTCACATATTTCTTACTGGTTAGGTTCAACAACGGAGTATTATTGAAATATTACATTCCTGGAACATGTTTTCAGAGATGTTCACAGGGTGGCCACTCAAATCAGATTTCAAATTTCCCTGATTTTTCCAGATAAAAATCTTAAAATTTCCAGGTTTTTCTTTTTTCTTATAAAATGTAGGATGTATGTGTACAAGAAAAGTGTCTATATAATAAAATATTTCATTCAAAATGTTATTTTTTTAACATATCATCTTGAATAAATAATTTATTTTGACATTTTGGCAAGATTTATTATTTATTTTTTAATGTTTGGTACAAAATTTTGAATCAAAATCATATATTGACCAATAGAAGAATAAAATTAATTATTAATATATAGTTAGTTCTAAAAAAAACTTTTTTTTAAAATTAAAATTTGTTCTAAAAGGTTAAAATGAAATAGAAAACATTAGCATTAATGCAACAATTGTAAAAATTTGTTGACAAACATTGCTGTTAGCGATTGTAAAAAAATGTGTGATTGGTTGGTTTGCTGAGAAAAAATAATTCACAGATTTATTTGAATGGGAGTAGAAAAGCTTTCAGAAAAAGAGTGCAATATAAAATCTATTATTAAATTATAATCAACTAATTTTTAGAGAAATTTATAAAGTTAAAAATACTAAAACATTTTGTAAAAATAGAAAAAAATTACCACCAAAGCATTGGAACAAAACTTGAGTCATAAATGGATTCAGCCCAAAGACAGAATTTAAAAACAGAAGCTAATATCCTAATCCCTTCTTCCACCTCCACCAGAATCTTTCCTAAATTGCACAAGGTTTCTACATTCGTTTAGCAACCGTGGGAGAATTTTATGTGGCATTCTAGTTTAACAGAGCTGTAATGGAGCAAATTTAGATGCAAGCAAAGTATCACTAAGTTGATGACATTTCAACTGTTTGGCGATACATTTCCGTCTCAAAAAAGTTGGTATAATGGATGAAATAATTTAAATTAAGAAAATTAGTAAATAATTTAAATTAGTGAAATTAAAAAAGAAAAAAAAATTCGACCTTTTTTAAAATTCCCTGATTTTCCCAGGTTTTATACAAATTTCCCTGATTTTTCCAGTGTAAAAAAAATTCCCCGATAATTCCAGGTGGGTGGCCACCCTGTTTAAATCATCATGCGTCGCAAAATGTACATCAAACTTCGAGAAATTATAAAAATTGAGGATTATTTAGGAAAGTACAAATTTTTTTTCATTCTTGAACAAACATAACTTTTTCCTTTTTTTACATAAAAATTTAAACATAAAATATAGAGTTAGAGGTTTCACTTTCGTTCTAGAAGAAAATTTTGCATTTATGAAAGCAAAAATTCCCCTCGCTTCTCTCAGTTACTTTTAAGTTTCTTTAAAAAATTGAAATCAGTTTCAAAATCTGGGTTTGGACTATTCAGAAGTTTAGGACCACTTTATATAGAAGTTGAATATTTCTGTAACCCAAAATTACACCGCTTATATACTTTGTGTTCCATTGTTGGCACACTGTAGATTTTGACAATAAAAACCTAAAAAAAAAAAAAAAAAAAAAAAACAACTTAATTTCACAGAATTTTGAGTAACCTTTGTGCCAACAGTAAGTATTTATAGTGAGTGTGAAACACACAATTATTGTCAATGTCTTGTTTTTTTTCTCGTTACCAAAAGTTTTGCCCTTTATAAATCGATGTGATATACTGAAATGTCAAGTTGATATTCAGCTCTAACTCTCTCCTGACCAAATTTTTTTCTTGTAAAAATAAAAAACTCGTGTTTATTCGTTCTGTGTAAAGAAAATATCTTGAAAATTTTAACAAAACCAACTATTAAAGCTATTTTTTCACGACTTCATTTTTTTTGTAGTAAAAAAAAAACCTCGCTTGACTTTTAAATAATTATTGTTTAAAATTACTGTTCATTAATTATATACTTGATTTTCTTACCGCCAAAAGCAACTGTAGATTTACCATTTGATCATGAAAATTTTATTTAAAATGATATTTACCTCCACTATATCTAAACAAGTTTAAAACATACATGACCAGATAATTATGCTGTAAAATTTTTAAGGCATAATTAAACAAATAAAGCCTGACCCTTAAGTGCTATTTCGTTACAGGGAGGTATGACTTCCTGATAGGCATATATATCATGTATGAAATTATTACTGGAATATTTTACTTTGCTCTTAAGTTAATGTGTATGAGAAAAACTTATTTTTATATTTCAGATATTCTGTAATCGAAGGAAAAGAAGAATGTTTAATTTTCCAATACTTACAACAGCATGTTTGTAACACTAGAATAAACTAAATTTGTTTAAAAAAAAAATATTTGTAATGAATTGAAAAGCCAAAGAGTGTAATGAACAAATAATCATTTTGTTCCTGCAATTAAATGAATTATTAATATTTTTAATGTTGTAAAAAATAAATATACTACTTCTGACTTTGAAATATTAAACTAGTCTCTGTAATTTATATTTGAATTATTCACCTCATAATGGTAATTTTAAACAAAAGCCTTATATCTAAAGCTCAAACTATCTGGATCCAAGAACTTTTCTAAAGGTTAAGTAAAGGCAAGTTCTAGATTCAATATTTTTTATATCGCATCTGTTCAGATTAACTATCATTTTGCACAGCTAAAAAGTTATTATTAAAGCATTTTTTCAAACTCAAATTTTAACAAATGTACTGTCTTGATAATATCTTATAACTAAAAATTAATAATTGGCGAGCTTTCTATTTTGAACTCAGTTAAAAACGTATGGGAAAAGAAAAAAAGATCTAAAAACATGTCATGTGGGAAAATCGTGTTTGTGCAGGAAGAGAGACAAGTTTTTGGAGCGATGCCCTGGTCGGCTGTGCTAGGTTACGCGATTGAGGATACACAAATAGCTCCTAGAAGAGGGGCATCAGCATCAGTGCCGTTCCTGGGGTGGCGAACGCCTGCGTGCAAGAATAATTTTGTGCGCCCCTATATACTATGTATATAGTTGAATTTGGCGCCCCTTAAATTGGGCGCCTGCGTGCGGGGCATTCGCTGCATACCCGCCAGGAACGGCACTGATCAGCATGGGTTACTATAAACAAGAAATTTGAGCCTTTAGTAGTCCAAACGTAATGACATCGTATCCCAACTGCGGCGCACAATAGCCTGAATGTAGCGACACCTTTTCTCCACTGTGCAGTCTATGTTCGTTATGTCGGATACTAAATTGACCCGTGACATTTTCTGTGATCCGCGAGACATTTTTTAATCCCTTATACCATATTAATTTGCATTTTGAAAAGAACATTTTTTTTAATGTTAAAAACAAACACAATAACTTTATAAGTCTACTTATTTATTGGCCTGAATTCCTTAGAGGGACCTTTATTACTAATTTAATATATTTTTACTTACATTATTTTTTAACAAATATGCTAATTTATGCAAGAATTGCGTAAAACCGACTGATATATTTTTCCTTGATGCAAAATTTTTTTTACATTTTTTAACAAAATACAAATTCTATTTTTGAAAAAGTTATTGTAACTTAAAAAGTGCAATAATTTGGGAGGAAAAGAAAAACTGATCTGGGGAAATATGCTCTCAGCAGAGGAGTAAGGTCAACTCACCCTGATGTTTTTCGAACCATGTACGTTCACTGTGACCTCGTACATACCATCAACCTGAGGAAAATCAATATGAATCTGCCCGCAAGGACAGATGCTTACAGCAATAAATTATATAACGAATGGAGTAAGTGGATGAAAGTAACAAGAATTTAAAAAAAAATAAAAAATTACATTATAGACATTAATGCCTCCCCATTAACAAAGTTTCTAAGCAGCAGGCTTTTTTTTTTAGAAATAATTTCTTCTTCTTGCTTTATCCACTTACCTATTCAAATATGAAAGAAAGGAAACAACCAAGAGATGTTTTTTTCAAACAAGTTATTATTTCGTCAGCTGCTTTACTCTGTGCATGAAATTGCAGAGAAGATTTAGGTTTAATACATCTATGCTAGGACTACGGTAAAAGTAATAAAATTACATTCACAACACAGTTCAGATCGCATCTGCAGCAGCTACAATATACAGCTGCAATGTCATTCTGCATAAAAAATAAATAAATGAATCAAAATATCACAGTTTTTTACATAACAAATTTAAAATTCTAAACTCATAACATATCTTCTAGTTATTAAATACAAATATTTTTTTATCATAAATATGAAAAGCTAATATTCATTATTTAATAGCTTTTTTTTGTTGTTTTTCCTGAAAGTTTTACATATTAAAGAACAATCACACAAATAAGCAAACATTCAAATTGAGTAGGATATTGACTAGTGAAATGATTCAATATGATAAATAAAAGGAAAAAAATTAAGATTTTGAAACAAATTTAGATATATCTACATTTATATAATTAGAATTTGTAATAAATAGATAACTAACGTGAATAAATTACATAAAATGTAGACTAGTGCTACCACAACTATCTTGCAAGAGATAAAAAAAAAATTAATGAAATCTTTGCATTAAGCAGTAAATTGCTAAAATTTAAGTAAAATGCTTTAGATTCTTAAATGCATAAATGTCAAATTGACATATAAAAATGGTATTTAATTTTTATTATCAAAATGCAAAAACTAAAATATCTACACCAAACTCAGATTTAGGGGGAGGGGGGAACAAGGTTGCTTTTGTGTAATACAAAATAGTTGTCTAATGAAGATTTAAAAAAAAATAAAAAATACCATTCACAAAATACACACTTAAGTAGAAAATAATTCCTTGATTTCATGACATAAACTAACAAATTACAAAAATAGAATTTTTTTTATGTAACAGTCCCAATTCATAAGTTTATGTTTTAACACATATTTAGTTATCAAGTGTACAATTTGATTTTATAAACCTAATAAAAAGATAACAGTTTATTATAATATTGCAATTAACCTGAATACTAAAAAAATTTCTTTTCTAAGTCAGAAAAATATATTTGAAAAGTTTCCGCTTATGTTATTAATTCCTAGAACAGAGAAAATACTTAATGCTCATTTGAAAATAACTACATTTCAATAAATTGCTTTTATTTTCAAATTTCAATCAGATTAAAATACAATTTCTTTAGAAAATTTATTTAAAAAGTTAAAATTACAGAAATTATTTAATTTATTAATTCATATGAAAAACTCAGGAATTATTAGAAGTTTTTTTAAAAAAAAATTCTTAAAAATGCTCTTTTCTAAATTTCATTTCTAATTGTTGTGAAAAATAAAAAAAACCCAACAACAAGTGAAATTCTGTATATTGTGATAGTGAAATTTTGATTTAGTAGTCAAGAAATATATTTTATGCCACTACAGAAAAACACGACTAACATTTGCATTACACAATTTCAAATTAGGAAGAATTTTTTTTTTTTTTAAATGAGATTTCTGACTACAAAAATAATTATATTTTTCAAAATGCATAAAATCATATTTTTATAAGTTTGCATTTGATGTTGTACATTAATATAATTTAGCCTATTAACTTCTGAAAATAATGCTTCAAAATCTTTTTAAGAAATGTCGCAAATATGAGCATTCAAGATTTAATTTTCAATAACACCTGTTTAAATTAATCCCACAATAAATTTCATAGATTTCTTTTATTGAAAGTTGAATCAAAGTGAAGAATTTGTTTTCAGTGTAATCTGTATTAAAAACCTACTGTAAAATACCGAACAAGCCCCACAGATTTGATTAAGCTCCTATCCACCTGTCATAGTGACCAACACCCTCATAATTTCTCAACTCCATCAAATTTTTCTACTTCTTCAGGTGGGATACAAAAGGATAGAAATAAATAAAAACTGCATCCTCATGCATATTCACTTTTTCCCCAAAGCAGCATTATCAAGGTATAAATTAAAGCAGATGGAGAAACAATAAAAGACTATTGAAAGCATGACTAATGACATCACCAGCTGTTTGACTTCACTGGATGCGCTTAAGAATCAGGGTGAAAACATTTGAGTTCGTACTTAATGCTACGTCCTGCATAGAGTCTCTTGAAAATAAGGAGATAACACAAAAAAGAAATTTTAGAGTTGATAGCTTGAAATAGATTGCTTTCTTGAATTGTCCATGGTTGATTTGCGCATTGGTTGAGGTTAAGCATCTTTAAACTTGCATGCGACACGGTAATACTAAAATCAAACTCAGTTTCAAATCTTTCCTCACTTTACTGATGGCAATTTTTCGAGCCAATATGCCAAATCTTGCACTATAGCACAGAAACTAGAGGCCATTAAATGATGTAAGGTTAATAGAGGAATCATAAGTCGAACTAGGAAACATTTCAACACCAACGGAAAATGCATAGGTTCGAAATAGGATGCTAAACGGAAAAGCATTAAAAACTGCAACTTTCCCTTGCTTCAATGATTTCCAGGCTTCATCTACGTACATTAAATAGTGGAAAAGACTATTAACATCTCCATGTGTGAAGATGTGCAGATGAAAGCCAGAAACTGCCTTCAAATTATGTTGATGCTATAAATGAATTTCGTCAAGGTGAGAAATCTTTGTATTTAAAAAGTGCCAACAGAAATTTTAACCCACTGGCGGTTAAGGAAATGGGCAAAATTAGGAGAATGATTCTCTACTATACACTATTCCCCTATCCATTAGCATGGATAAACCGGTTTTGCTATGCAGAGAAGACTGCAGGTTAAAATGCGACTTTTTACGTGCAGAACCGTCAGTGGGTTAAGATCGCAAACATGGAATAAATGATGGTACGAATTGATGAAGTAAGAAATCATACAATAAGGATTTTGAGCATAGGATGTCAAAGAGGTGATTTACGGTGGAATTAGAGGGGAAGGCATTTTACCATAAACTCCCAGCATTTATTATCCTTAAGGAACTGTTCGGCTACATCCCACTCTGTGTACACAGGATTTAAAAATTCTGTTAAACATTTGAATTATGTGCTCCATTAATGGATGGATGATAAGCACATTTATTTTAAGCACATCAATTTTTAAATTAGTTCATTCTACTTTTATTCATAGTTTTATACTTAATTTTCAATTATTATTATTATTATTTTTCGCATTTTTCCTTGCTACGGCAATCATTATAACAAGTTTGTTAACAAATTTTTTTAAACTTATTTAAAAGTAACAAGCAAAACTTGTAGGCATTATTTTATAAACTACAACAGAATAATTTTTACTATGCAATGAATCTATTGCACTTGATTCAAGTATTCTATCATTTCCCTTTTAACCTTACTATCGAGTATTAGTAATTTACACACATACATAATTAAAGATTATAAATTATGTCCAAAATTAGAGATTTAAAATAAAATCAAACTATTAAATTGCATAATTTATAAATGATTTTATCCAGTCTGTCATTATTGATCAATTTCACAGTAAAAGATGAACTTATAGATTTAATATTATATTTAATACTTTACAAGAAATATTTTACCCAATTTTATAATGATTTTGTAGAGGCTACATATAAGCGAAACAATGTTAAATTTCATGTTACCTAGTTTTAAAAAATACTAAACCACAGATAACAGCAGCTACAAACTTGACATTTTCGTAACCTGATTTGAAAGTCACTTAAAATTTTTGAAAATTGTACACCAAATTAAAATGTTAATTCAAAATCATTTGAAAATAAACAGTGAAACTGATAAAAAAAAATTCTTTTTGACTATTTTAACAGCAAAATATGGGATTTATCTTATCACATAAAATTTTTTAAAAAAATACTATGGCAATAAATGATGACGAGAAACAAGCTTAATGCAAAGATTTCAATAAAAAATAGTGCAAACGATCTAACACAAATAACTACAATAAAAGAACAGTACAAAAACAAATACATGAAAATATATGAATTACTTAAACTACAAAATGGAATGTAAAATAGATACAAATCATTTAAGTTACTAGTGTCTCAACATTCATTCTAAAAATAAAAAAAAACAACTTTCTAAAATTTTTTTTTGTTTTTTTTCCTCATATTATTTACATTATACTAAATTCTTGCCAAGGGAAGATTAATAATTTTTAAGGCTTATACATACAGTTGCGAAGAAAATTTTAAGCTCTCATAAATTTATATCCCAATTTCTCAAACCATTTAAATTAGTTATAAAACTAGACACATACACAGAACAAAATTCATAAATTAGTACTTATAATTTAAAAAATAGCATATTTAAGAAGTGCCATTTGATTATAACATCAGATTAAATAAAAGTTACGAGTTCCTTGGAGATGTTGAAGTTTAAGCAAACTCTAAGTCACATTTTTCATGAGAAATATAATAAAATCAGCTTTTAAATTTTACACAACATACAAACTACTAAATAAAAAATAACAAATTTTAAACTTCCAAAGCACACTGAAATATTCTATTAAATGTAAAAAAAGTAATAAATTGAAAAAAATGATAAAATAATTTTTTACTTATCTAACTTTAAACCTTTTTTAAAACAAAATAAGATAAATCAGAACACTATTTGGATTAAAAAGGACTTTACAGCAACAGTTCGTAAGTTGTGCAAACATAAACTCTAACTTTAACTCATTTCTACAAAAAAATGTGGCCATATGTCACCAAATATGTATGAGTTTTATTATCATAGCTGCCAACATGAAAAGGAAATAATCTAATAAAAGTGTGTAAAATTTTATGCAAATATTAAGTAATATATTAAATATTTAAGATACAAGAAATTTTAGAGTTCATCAGATATGAAAAAAATAAAACATTAACTATAAATTTAAATAGATTTTTAATTCTAAATAATTTATAGTTAGTACCTGTAAAATAAAATTATAAATTTGAAAAAAAAAAATTAGAATGTTTCAAAAAAAAAAAAAATTAGAATGTTTCAAACAGAAAATTTGAAATTTTCAAAAATAAATTAGGCTTACGTCATTATTTAGTAGTAAAACTGAATTTAAATACTTTAGAAAAAATAAAATAATTATATAAATTTAAAATAATAATTTAAGTTCAGAATATTCAAAAATAAAGCTTCAAACTGATTACTATAAATGAGGCTATTAATTAACAGTTAATACTTAAGCAAGCAATAAATTTAGCAAAAAGTTAACTTTGATAGGAGAAATTATGAAATTTCCCTTTTTTAAAGAAAACTTTTTAAGCATTAAACTTTTTCATTTTTTAAAACTCTTTAGGGGAATTATCAATGAAAGTGAGAATATATTAAACCAGAAGACAAGGAGGAAAACGTAAAATCCACACATAAAGCAAAAGTTGGCAGCTATGTCGATTATTTAGGGAATAAACAGATTTAAGTTTGTAAAGTTTAAAGAAAGGAGCCAAAGTAAAGGCACTTCGTGGTAAACAGGTTACATAGCAAGAAACAAATATATATATTTATACTATTAATAAGAATGGCACTGTTAAATTCTGTAAGAACTTCATGCAACAACCATTCCAGGAAGAGAGTAGTACATGCTCAGATCATTTGAGCACAAATGTATAAATGAAAAAGATGATTATTTAATTGATAATAAAAAGTTAACCATTATTATGATTTTGAAGTATTTTTAGCAATTTTTTGAAAAGGCTTGATTAAATATAACTTGTCACCTCTAGGACTAGTATATATAGGAGCTCTTTTATAATGTTCTACTAAATCATCAAGAGTATCAAACTTCCTTTGTCCTATGCAAAAGACACGTCCTTCTACGTGCACTCGAAAATGCTTGTTCCTTGCGGTTGCTTTCAGAGAAATAGAATAATCTCCTACCTATAAAAGAATAAGAACCTGCAGAATTAAAAATAAGAACTGGCAAGCAATTTGAATAATAAAAAAAAAAAATACAACAAAAAAAAAAATTAATAATTTGCTTTCAAATATTTCCTCTATTATTGAAAACTTTGCCATTTCCAAGAATTAAAAATATATTAATGATAATTTATAGATGTGAAGCTATATGGAATAAAAAAAAAAACCTGGGCAGAACCACTATAATTTCAAAGTAAATATGAAAAATTTACTTGTTACACATTCTTAAACAAATCCAATAAGGCATTAAATAATGACTTAATAATAATGCATGTAATTTTAATTCCTTAGTCAAATATATATATATACATATATTTATACATTTGCTTGTTATAGTTTCAAAATTACTCCTGATAAATTTATGTTTCATAAGTTTCACAAAAACAAAAATTTCCCCTTATATAATTTTAAAACTTAATGAAATTTTTCTTAGAGAAAGGCAATAATCTTAATTGATAAAAAATCATCAATGTTCTCAAAGGAATTTACTGCAATGTTAATCTTATAACTAACTTCAATCCTACATCCTTAAAAAAAGGAGGGACAATAAAAAGTAAAGGAAAAAGTAAATACATGAAAACAGCTAATAATAAGTGAAACTTTTAAGTGTGTATTAAACATAAATATGCATTAACAGAGTAAATGCAGAACATTATTAATTAGCAAAGCACTATCAAAAATTGTATGCATATCAGCATTTAGGTCTTATCAAATAATTATAATTTTTTTTATCAAATAAATATAATAATTTTTCTCTCCTATTTTAGTACACACATTTAAATATCCCATGTACTAGCAAATTTCATCAAAATTAAAGGGGTTGTTTAATTGGTATTTCTGATAAAATATTAATATGCTTGGTCAGGCATGTGCAGTTTGCTTCACAGATTTACATGCTTAGCCTAAGACACATTATCACTTTTATATTATTCGGGCAAGTCTGATGATATAATTTGTAAGCTTCTACTAATTATATTTTCTAAAAATTCAAGTTGAAACTTAAAAGAATAAGACCTATTAGATAAAGTTTTTGCCGACTTACAAGAAGCATCATTTTGCAAACTTTTAATTACACCTTTTAGAATATTACAAACTCAAGTACTTACAACTTACTCAACTATTACAAACTAGTAAATTATTATTTAAATGAGAAGAAACAACTGACATTTCTTAAATTCAGTTATTAGTTTTTTGTTAATTGAATAATTAATCTGGACTTGAAATATTTTGTCAAATAACCTGTTATTTTATTGACAACCTGTTATCTGGCTAGAAAATATTTCCAGGGGTCTGTCTTGGTTTTTCTGAGAGGTACCTACCTATTTTGTGAATATTTAGACATAATTTGTGAAAATTAGAAATTACATTAAAAATTCAACACAAAAATAAGGTAAAAATACGGATTTATCGTTTCTTATGGGATACAAAAATAAAATTTTAAGACAAAGTATTTCGTGAAACTACCGTTTTTCCTAAAGTTGAATTTGTGAAGGTACCGCTAAGCGGTAGTAAATTTGTCCTGGACAGATACCTGATTTCTATGTTTTAATAAAATTTTATAAAATATCTAATACCGTTGAGAAATTAGTAAACCACTGATTTACACAAGTAAATAAATAATTCGATAAAATTTTATAAAATGAAATTAACTTGAAAGCTAAATATAAAAGACAATAATGAAATTATTAAACATGGAATTTTTTTGATTTTTGAGCAAAATAAAATTTATCACAATTTTAAACTTACATTTGTTTCACTATCTCTAACTATAAAATCACCATCTTCTGCATACTCAGTTAACATTTGATCACACTGACTTCTAGTTATACTACCATAATACCAGCTTTTACCAGTCAGATCAGGTCTTTCTTGCAAGCTACCAAATTTATTACGGAACAGGGCCGGAGACCCTCCACTTGCTCCGAGAGATAAGCTAGTTTCCTTACGTGAAACTCCGTTATCCATTAAAATATCAGCACTACTAGATAGAGGAAAGTTTTTCCCAGGATAAGTTTCGACTGAATTACCGTGGCAAACTACCTGCACGTAATTCTTTGGCACTAATCCCACTTCATTTCTTTGATTTCTGGCTTTCCACCAATCAGGATCATTTTCAGGTCTATCGAGAATCTCTAAATGCTCGCCTCGCTGGAAGCTCAACTCCTCTTCGTTTTGAGAGGTAAAAGAATACAGGGCTAGCACCACATCTAAACAACCCCCACCTTGCAGAGTATTATTAGCAGAACCTGCTGGAGTATAATTGTGGCTGCTGTCATTAGTATCTTCTGCCTCTTCTAAAACATAATTCGAAGGAAACCATCCGACGACACCTTCGCATTCACCTTTCCACCAACCGTCATTGGATTTTTCCATAACAGTCACTCTCGCTCCTTTCGCAAGCGATATCTCGTCAGTTTGCTGAGCCTCATAATTGAATTTAACAATTGCAGATGTACCGGTGTATGTATTGGTTTTGTCACAGGTGTTACGAGGCGAGTCGACATTTACTTCTTTTGTAGCAATGGGAGAAGCAGTGGGTGACATTTTGGCTTCAGTTTTTTTCTTAACTTTCCGTCTAATGCTATCAAATATAGATGGTTTCTCTCTTTTGACATAGTTTGAAGGTACAAAACCAGACTGGTGTTTTGCATTTTGTACTTTCCACCAGTGTTTGCTGTCATCTAAGAGAATGAGTCGTTCCCCTTTCTTGATATCAAGCTCTTGACTTCCTTGAGCTGTATAATCGTACTTAGCAATAACGTAAGTATCGTCTGTTTTTCCTAAAATTCAATCATAAAATTAGTGATCTTTCAAATATCTAACATATATATCTTACAAAAAACATACAAAAAGTTTAAGGAGATTTTTCAAAAATACACAAAAAATTTTGATAAAAATATGTAAAAATTTCAAATATTGGAAAAATACATTTAAATTTTTTTTTTTTTCTCTTTTGAGTTTATTTAAAACAAAAGGTTAAATAGTAATTTAATCTGTAAATTTAAAGTATTAATGTCATTAAAGTCTTATTTCATAATCATGAAAATGTTTGCAACTGCAAATTAATATTATCAATAAACAATTAAAAAATTCCAACCCTAGACAAAGTCTAAATTACTGCTTTACACTTACATTATAATAACTAAAAAAAGGCAAAAGTTTTGACATAGAAGGAAAGTAGACAAGGATCAGATGACTATCTAATTTCATGTATGTATTAACTTGATTAGGAAATAATTGCTAAAGAAGTAATTGCATTTAAGCTACATAATGAGTATATCAAATTACCTGACCAACTAATTAAAGCTCTGCCTAGTTTCATTAACAGGAAAGTGATAAGCTTGCAATTGTTTTGAAAGTATAATGCAGAAAATTATTGTTAAACAAGGATTTAAATAATGTCTTAAGTGTTTAACAGCCATTATCTTGTTCAACCTGTAACTTGTTTTAATTGTTATATTTATTATAAGAATATATTAAATACATTAGTGAAAATTAAGTAATTTAATGATTAGTTCAAAGATTTCTATCTTAAATAGAAGTATACAGAAATATAAAGATAAAAGAAGGAAAAAATTTCAATGCATTTTATGTGTCACAATAGCTACATGAAACAACAAAGATATGTGCATATTTACAGAAAAACTGTTCTAAATTCAAATGTAAATTATAAAATTTTTCATTAAATCTACTGACCCATTTTATGGTGGGACATGATACATATAAGAAACTTAAATTAAAATTTAATATGGTTCAGTTTCACACATCGTAAAATACGGTCCACAAGTAATGTTTCGATACTTAGGGAATCTTTACGAAACACTTTCTAAAAGAATAAAGTTCAATATAATTTTTGTTATCGTTTTTCCTGAACTCCGAGCATCATTTATAGCTTTATTAATTTATTAATTAAGATTTCCTTTCTCACATTTCTCTAACTGTCTGAATTGATTTTCTTATTACGGTTGCCAGTTATTAGGATGAATTTTTTTTTTTTAAAATATGGCTTGTCATGTAGCAAAAGCAATGACAACCACCGCACCAACATAATTTTCATATGTCAATGTCAGTCTGAATGCTCCTGCATTCATTTCAGCTTGTAAAAGATTGAAAATAAGAGATTTCTTGTCATGTCATTCGATTTTGAGCACGTTAATATAAAATCATAAATTCATGCTATGAAATAATAGAAATTGCTTATAATTTCGAAATTCTTCGCTATTCCAACATAAATGCATATTTTGGGGCTGGGATAGCCTGGTTGGTAGGGCGTCTGGTCCATGCTCAAGAGGTCGGGAGTTCAATTGCCTGCCGGTAATAACCTGCCGACTGAGGACTCCCAGAGTAATTAATGATGACTGGTGCCCGTTAAATTAGGTCACAAAGTCGTCCACGTTCCCATAACAAACCATGGGGTATTCGTGGGTGTTGTGAATTGAAGATTGATCGTTCCCTGGTTCAGGTCAAAATTACGATCTGTGGATGAATGAATTGATGTATGAATGGGTCCACCCTATCAACGGGCGGAAACGTGTGTGTGGCTGAAGTCGTATTCTTGGACATCGATGTCGCCACTGAAAAAACAACAAACGCATCCGCAAACTTAAATTTGCCTGCAGTGGACTAATCGTTAAGACGCGGTTCCCAGCAGATCACCGAAGTCAAGCATCCCTGGCTGTGGTCAGTGTGCGGGTGGGTGACCACTTGGATCAGTCTGCGTAGGGACCGAGGGTGTGCGGTACTGATCCTCGTTAAACTGTTCTACCGTAAAGAGCTCGACTTCGCATGCAGGTCGTCGGGCTACCGAAGCGGGGGTTGCCATCTCCTCTGCAGAGGATCAAAATTGTGATGGCATGTCTTCGGATCATCCTCAGAGATGTTTCCCAGACCGTCGCCAATAGCCCATTGTGCAGATCAAGTGCGACGTAAATGAACAACAACAACAACCTTAAATTTGCGTGGTTTAGCAAGTCGCATGAGAAACAGCAACATACATATTTCTTTAATATCGATATTTTCTCATCGCTACAAGAAGCTACATTGTTGTAACGGTGGGGATATTTTCATTTCTGCAGCTACTAATTTATTTATTTGTTTTTAGATAGAAAATATATGACTTTAGATTAGAGAAAAGATATTTAGGTGATTCCTCCAAAAGTTCATTTCTAACGCATGAAATGCGTTGGGAAAAAAATATGTTGTGATGCTGAAACGAAGAGGAGAAAATACAAGGCACCTCTCCACCTTTAAAAATGTGTATAAAATTTAAAACGAACTCGCCTTCTCCTTATGATGCTGCTATATAGGTAAAAATTATTAAATAAAATTTTTCATTATTTCTTTCAAGAATAAAATATACAAAACTGGCTTTTTTTTAAATATAAAAAGCCAGTTTTGCATGCGTTTTTCTTCTATATTTTATTCTTATTTAATAGAATATTCTATTAACTAGTCATTGAAATAGTTTTTGCCATTCTTTATGGATGAAGGGAAGAAAAAGAGCCCACTTTATAAAAAAAGAAATTTTACAGTATAAGTAAAAATCGATATCTTTGATTTCAATGAGTTAAAAACTTTATGGAGCTATTAACTATAGTAACTGGTGCAGCCATCTAGTAATGTTTATAGAGAGTAATTGTTCATCATTATTTACTTTCATTTCAATCAATTAATTTAATTTAATTTTTTATCAATCTGTAACACTATGAGTATAAACGTAATTTATGTTAATTCAAATCTATCGTCGTACAATCACTTGTGTTTTAATAAACTTTTATTAATTAGATGATATGTATAATATTATGACATGGGTTTTTATTAACTAAGAAATTAATCTTCAATGATGTTTAAATTCAGAATAGTATTAAAACAATTAATGTCTCATTTTTCAGAAAACATTTATGTTCTGTTTTCAACTGTTTTCTATCAAACTTCTATAAAATATATACCGTACAGATATCTTTGAATTTTACTCATTATAAATTTGTTGTAGTATACAATACTATAGTGCTATAATTTCATTGACTTTGTTGTCAGCATTTGATTGCTAAATTTTCCTGTCCTACTATTAAACAGAAGGATGAACTTGCAGGATGATGGAACTAAAATAAAATCCATCCATTTTAAAGGAAGGAATTAAGAGAATTTTACTTCATGGTGTTTGGATTTGCGCCTGTTTCAAGTTTTCTCTGAAATTTTTTTGTGAAACCACCACAGGAAATTTGCTTACAGAAAAAACAAGCAACAAGTGCAAAATAAGCAATGTCTTTTTTTTGGTATCAAAAGGAAAACTATTCTTTATTTTTCATATATGAAGGCAGAAAAATCTTCTTTTTTTTTGTTCGTTCGTCGTTCCATTTTCTTTTATATTAAAAAAAAAAAATCTGAGGTGGGAAATAATCTGCAGCATCCGCTGGTGTTGTGCTAGATAAACTAAATTCGGTAGGTTTGTTTATACAACTAAAAGATGATTCTATTCAAATTTCGCGCTTAGCGCACAAGTTTGGAGCTAGTAGTGCCATTGTGAAGATGCGAATCAGGGTAACTTTAAATAGCGTTTTACAGTTCGTAAGCGTTATTTTTCTTTAAATTTTGACTTAATGAGTTGCCGGTTGGCAAGAATGTTTTTAAGTGGACGAAGAAACCATTCTCAACAGTTTACTGACTTTGAATGTGACCGTGATAGGGCTGCAATCCGCGATATTGCAAAAAAACTTGGGAGAAATGTGTCCACTGCGCATGATTTGATTTGATTTTTTAATCATCTTTAAAATGTCGACCCTATTGTGGATTTATGACTACTAATGTTCAACTCCGCATCTTTGTAATTTTGAACCCAATTCATATGATAAGGGACTCCTGGATCAAGTATTGGGAGAAATTTGCCTTCGTGGAGGACTTTTTAAGGGAACTAATCCGCATTTGCGTTACATGGCGAGGAAAATCACGGAAATCTCCCATGGTTAGCCTGACGGCAAGGGGATAACCCCTGATCTGTTTACCACTGAGGATATTTTACGTTAACAGGATAACGCTTGCCCTCATACTGCTGTTGTAACCTAACATGCACTTGCCTTAGCCTGCTGGATCACTAGATCTTTCACCAATAGAGCACGTATGGAACATAGACGACGATTTCATCGTCACCCACAACCTGCATTAACTATCCCCATATTGACCGACCAATTGCAACAGGCATGGAACACCATCCCACAAAATGACATATGTCATCTGTATGACACAATGCATGCCCGTTCGCATGCTTGCATTCAAAAATCTGGTGGTTAATTAGTAGCCACGCCTTTTATTAATGTACTAGTATTTCACTTTGAAATTATTTTTCTCTTTTGTATTAGCCTGTGATCTTAAAACTTTAATCAATTAAATATATTACTCAGATAAACGCATTGCCGAAATTTCATTACTCTACAATATTTTTTTCTTGGTGTTGAAATTTTTTTTTCCATCGGTGTATATCTATATGCACATATTTATAAAAAATTAAATTATAAAAAGACACCAAAAATTTTAATAAACTTTCTGCTTTGAGCAGCAACACGGAGTTTACGAAGGCTGTAAACGTTTTAGACCATGTGACTAAAAAAATTTTCATAATAAAAAATAAAAAAATTTTCATTTTTAAAATGAAAGACTCGTCAAGAGTCAAAATATCATTAAGTGAACAAAATAAAAAGAAAGTTCAAGAAATTTTATAGCATAGTATAAATGTTCACGATATTTATTCTTAATAAGTTACTACTTGTAGTAATATTGCCTTTTTTTTCTTTTCTTTTGTTGTTGTTGACTGAAATAGAGGTGGAATAAAGGTTTGGCGGTGATCTTAGATTAGATTCATATGCTTCTCTTTTTGGAGTCAACTTCCTTGGTTTAAAGGTTAGATCGGTATCATAGATACAAGTGATTTCTGTTCTATTTGTTACCAACCATTTTAATGTTTGTTACCAACAAGTTTTAATATTCCATAAGAATCTGAGCAAGTTTAACGACAAGTATCTACACAAGTAAGAATATTTCAGAAATTATCGTTTTTTAAAATAAAATTAAATTTTAAGAACAATCAAACATAATAGAACAAGCAATGAAACATTTTATTCATAATCTAATCTCATTCCTTATAGAATTATATTGTCTATTTCTGTATTATTCAATTTTTAAATTCAGATGTACATTTTTTTCATGTTCTTTGATGTACATTTCATTCAGATGTACATTAAATTTATAGATAACAACTGTATCAAATCATTAACATCTGTATCCTTCGGTAACAAAGCAGAATTAAAATAAACTTTGCGTTTATTAATAGAATTTATTTATCATAATAATGGTCGATACAAGTTACATACTGAATATATTTTTGTTAGAATAACAATAATAATAATAAAAATAATAATAATAATAATAATAATATATATATATATATATATATATATATATATATATATATATATATATATATATATATATATATATATATATATATATATATATATATATATATATATATATATATATATATATATATATATATATATATATTTGGATTAAATTGGGTAGCATGCAGAACACAAAAACCAAAAATTATTCAAATAGTGTGACAATTTTTTATATTTTTCCATAAAGGAAAACAAAATAATTATTTTTTTCATTTATTCATTAACATCAACTGTAATTTACGATAAACAAATGAAAATATCAGAAAATACAGGATTTTTTTCTTCTAGTTTACTGTATACTGAATGATACAATCACATTTCGCTCCATGATTCCCCAGCAAGCTTTCCTAAATAATTGTTCATTTAACAATAGTAATTAAAATGAACAGCTATTATATAGAAAAGCTACTCCAAGGTATGATGTATACTATGAATAAATAGATGTATGAATGGGTCCACCCTATAAACGGGCTGCGATGTGTCACTCAAAAACAAGAAACGCTCCATCTGCTTTAAATTCGGTTGGTTTTACCAAGCAGGCTTGCTGATATTGGCAATGAATCAACTACAGCAATGATGTATACTAAAGGAAGACAATTTTTTATTTAGATAGACGTCAAATCAGTCAAGCCAGTGTTTGAGTACAGTAAACACTGCCATTAGCTATTGTTTTCAAGTTTAAAAAAAATGCAATAAGTAAATAGTATTTGAATTTTATAGTTAATAGCCCCAAAAACATATTATTGAAGGAAAAAAAACACAATTTTATTTTTTAAATTATTGCGTCCACACAATGACAATCATATTTTACAGCATTGTGTACAATGCTATCGTTAGACCCTCATTTTCATTACAATGAAAATGTGGACCAACGGCTGATCAAATCAGTGTAAGATTTGAGACTTTTACGATTTGTATCTGAAATGCGTAATACTGATACCATACACTTTTTTATCTACTGTATAAGATTTGAGATTTATCAATGAGGAACGGCAAAGTGGTGAATCTTTGAGGGAAAATCAAGCATTTATAGGTAACCATTCAAACTGCCCGCAAAAAATTCGCTTTTGCTAATACGAATCTGATTTGTAAAATAAATTTAAAATGAAAAACTCTACAATCAAGTTCTCGTTCTCACTTCTAAATTCGCACATGCGATTTTTTCGAACACAGTGAAAATGGCACTATAAAAGCAGCGTCAATGAGTTTGACCAAGATATAAGAAACCTTTTTTTATTGCGTAATTTCTTTCTTCCATTTCTTTCCAGAATGCTACCACTTTACTTAGTGATAGTAGGATTTGCTTTTTCTTCTGGTTTGACTGCTAATATTGTAGACAATTCCACAACTTTCAGTAAGTAAAAATATTTTATCAGCATGCAAAAATAATTGCTATTTTTTTGCTTCCCAATATTTAATAAGGGGCATTCTTATTGGATCATAATTTATGTTAAATAGCAAATCAACTTTAATAGTAGAGGAATGACATGGATACTAATGCCACCGGGCTAACCATAAGATATTTTTAGTGTATATATATATATATAAATATATATGCTTGATAGTTTCACACTAAGAATGTAGGCTCCCTCCCTTGTTCAAATAAATGACTTAGAGTAGTGCGCGGAATTCCCACTCGTCATTTGCTATCAAATATTTCAGACAGTCGAATAAGTTTCATCTTTTTTTAAAAAAATTGAGTTTTGAACTATTTATGTACGATTAGATTATTAAACTTCAGTAAAGCGAAGTTTGCGTATTTTTAGAAGCATTGAAATTTGGAAATCTTTAAGCAATCTTATTTTGTTATAATATAGATTTGATTTTTTTCTTGATTTGATATATATGGTAGGTGTTTCTGTAGTGCATTCCGAACCTTTGGCATAGTTAATTACAAATATTAATTTATAGCAATGCGTTAAAAATTATCATCAAATATCCATTCCTTTATTAAATTTAGCAAGGGTTATTTCGCTTTCTTGAGTTTAAATACATATTTTCAAACTTGTTTTTCATAATGTACTGGGATGTTTAGTGATAACCGCCTCTAATATAGTTGTAGTTTATTTATGTCACGACGCTCGTTGGCTGAGTGGTAGCGCTTCGCGCTCCCATGCCTCAGGTCCAGGTTTCGATCCTCGGGCCGGGAAAGGTTGACTCAGCCTTTCATCCATTTAGTGGGTCGATAAATGAGTACCAAGCATGCTTGGGAACTAAACAATGGGGGTTTCGCGTTTGGCTGACCACCTAACCGGAACATCTGCTCCTGCACCCCAGAGCCCAAGATCAAGAAAACTGAGATGGGCATGGTAGGCCTTGGTCCTCTATGGGCTGTCGCGCCTCTGAGTTTAGTTCTATTTATGTCACATTATAGCTGCACAATAGGCTATTGTCGATTAATAACATGATTGAAGATGATACGAAGACATGCCATCACAATTTTAAACCTCTGCAGAAAAGATGGCAACCCCGCTCGGTAGACCGACGATCTGTGCTCGAAATCGAGTACTTGACGGTAGAACGAGGACCAATATCACACACACTCGATACCTTCGCTGATTGATTCAAATGGTCATTCACCCGCACATTGACCGCAGCCAGGGATGCTTGACTTCGGTGATCTGCAGGGAAGCGTATCTTACTGAACAATCCACTGAATGAATCATAATTGTATTCAAAATGAGGACAAAATATAGAAACTTTAGTGGTCTCAAATTAATATTTTAGTGAGGAAAGAACGAAAATGTGATTAAAATCTGACGAACACTATTGGAGAAAGTGGCATTAAAATTAATTTGATTTCCGGAGGAAAATTTATTCCGCTGCACGCAAGTCCTTTCTTAGTTTCATCTTTCAATCAAACAGGTTTGGAGGATTTTAATCTTAGTAAGTGATCAGTAGTAATTGTATGTCATATTTTAATAGTATTTTTAGTTTTCCTTGTTAAAAAATTAATTTGCGTTCAATAATGTGCAGCTGTTTTTTTTTTCTTTCTATTTTGTATTTTTGTTTGGATTATGAAATCCATATCAAAGGCAATCATTAAGAAATATTTCCGTATTTTTGTCAACGTTCTTCCGAGAACATGAAATAAAATTTTGTGTGTGTGTGTGTTAAAACTTAATTTTCCCCCTGTATATATTTACAGATTATGCAGTAAAACTTTGCCCTCCATGGCAAACGGAGTGCCAATCCGGATGTTGTCCATATATGGACGCCGTTTGTTGTAGTGACGGTTTCGAATGCTGTCAACATGGCCAGACATGCATTCCATACATAGGAATCTGTGTCGGTGCTGAACTCCATAGTGAAAATAGGATTAACTTTTTTACCAAGAAGGCTGTGGCTCTCAAACTTTGGGATTCAGAAACGAGAGAATGCCCGACTCAATCTACATCTTGTTATGATTTATGCTGCCCGTTACAAGATGCTGTCTGTTGTCCTGACAGAGAACATTGTTGCCCAGAAGGATACCAATGTTCACCAAATGGATGCACCATTGAATCTCGTTCTGTAAACATAAATACTGAAAACTGAGTAAATGGGAATTTTACAAGAATGAGAATCTCATAATTTGAAAATATTTGTGTCGTACAGTTGACATAGTTGTCAACTAAATCATTGTAAAATATTCAAACAAAGAAGAATATGAAATACGGCTTTTTTTTTATCCTATGGATGGTGTTTTCAATATAAATATAAAGAACAACAATCTCGAGCTCTTGACCTGCTCTACTTCCAGTTAGAAAGTATACAGCTGCTTGCTACAGCTTTTTCTGCGAGGCGGCATATTCAAACAGATAAATTGTTTATAGAATAATATATAATTTTTATGAGAATGATGTTATAAATTGTGTAATTTTTAAGATCAAATCTGTTATATTTCATAAGATATTAAGTAATTCTGGTGAGTTTTAAGCGAAAATTTGTTTAGTTTTTTATAGATGTATTGTTTAAAAGGATGACATGGTCGCTTTATTTAGAAGGAACTCGCTTTTTTGTCAGTCCCGATTTGACCACTTTTTATTTGTTTATTCGTGTTACAAGTCATGCACCATCATACGTTAGTGTTAGCGTTATTGAGCTGCGAGATTAAGTTCATTTACAAATTGTCATTTAGGTTTACTTTTCAAAGTTCATATACTGCTGACAAAGGTTTTATAACAATTCTTTTCTCAAATGATGATTCTGACGTCTGGAAATGACAGGTTTTCAAATGATGATTATTTTTTTAAACACAAATAATAAATCAGGTAACAAATTCACGCTGTGAGTCAAATGTCTTCAAAATACACCGGAAGCAATAACTCGGAAGTATGGGCAGTGAAGAGCTTGCAATGCATCCCAGTGTAGAAAACACCATTCTAAGTGATATAGAGATAATTGCAAACATTTCATATTTTTGTTAAAAGCAATATTTGTTTAACCTTTGTGTTACAGCAATCTGCTGAACTGAAGCGACACCACTGAACGGTGCACCGTGCTCATAGTATATCGTTAGCAGACGTTTAAATACTTGGAGATTTTGCCAGCATTATAAATAAAAATGCAATTCGTAATAGTTCAAAAATAAATTATTAATTTAACTCAGTATGATAAATTTTGGATGGTGTTTTCTACACTAGGGAACGCTGCAAGTTCCATACCGCCTATACTTCCGTGTTAGTGTTACAGATGTATTTTAAAGCCATTTGGCGCACAACGTTATCATTGTGTTTTGAGATTCTTGCAAACGTGGCATTTGATTACTTATTACTTGTGTTTACAAAGCGAACAATACTTGTGTTTACAATGCTTAAGGTGCTAACACTAACGTAAGATGGTGCACAGCTTGCAACAAGAACAAACAGCAATAAACAAATGGAAAGAGGAGATTCCAGACAAATCAGAACTGCCAAAAAAGCGAGTTATTCAAAATCTAGCAACCATGTCACCTTTTTTAACAACATATCTATAAATAACTAAAACAAATTTTCTCTTCAGACCCACCAGAATTACTTAATAGCATTAATATATCTTATGAAATACGGCAGATTTGAGCTCAGAAATTATCTAATTTATTTCTTTTATTGAAAACAAAATTAACCGTTTGAAAATATCGCTTCGTTGAATAAGCTGTTGGAAACTTTCTAACCGGAACTAAAGCAGGTATGGAACTCGAGATTGTTATTGTTTACATTTAATTGAAGACACCATCCATACAAGGGTCGACATACAAACCCAGATTAAGTGTTTTACACTCATACTTAGATTCTGGTCTTTTATCGTATGCAATGCAAATGACGCCTTTTCTATTTCGGTTTTTTTATGCGCTCTATAAGCTGAAAAAAATGTCTTACCTACGAAACATATTAAACGCATTCAAAATATACTTTTGGTGGCATTAATCTAATACTAGGGGGCTCCGCCCCCTGCTTGCTACGCTCGCCAACCCCCAGAACTGCTTCGCAGTTCCATTGCATATTGCTTCGCAATCTTATAAAAACATTTTAACAAATTTAAATTTTAAAATAAAAATGCCAGACATTGAAATCAATTACTTAATGAAATTTATACACTTCTCTGCCCCCTTCACAATTTGATTATCTTTTCTTCATGTAGCTGAGAAATTTGGAGCTGTAGCAGAGAATATATCTCAATAAGATCACCAAATGTTGAGGTGGCGATTCCCTTCGGCGAGAAATGCTTTCCCGTTTAGAATTCCGCCATTCATTTCTCTGACGTCTGCCAGAGATATTTCGACGCCTGATAGCAGGCATTTTATTTAGGCAGCATGCACTAAATAAATAAAAATAGAACTAAATAACTAAGATATCGTTTTAAATCTCAAATCAAAATAATTGTTTGTAGAAAGTTTGTTTTGGTTTGAATATTCGCACGTTTGTTTTGGTTTGAATATTCGCACGATGCCATTGCCATTCTATTGTAACGAAACAAAAAATTTATCATGAAACTAAAAATTCATCAAAGGAACTAAAGATATTGAATTCTTTTTTTAAGAAATTCAGTTCCGTTTTTTTTTATCCACTCTTATTTTTGTTTATCAATCTATTAATTCAGAAATGCTTTAAATCAAACGATGCTTACGGAAACAATGCTTATGCGAACCACCCGAAAAATGATTTGCTGAATTCTCATTGGTTGAAACTAAATTATTAATTTTATTAATTAATTAAAGGAAATTTTCATAATTTAAGACCTTATTGCACATCTACATAACAATACCTTTAAAACGACACCTTATTTGTTTAATTCTGTTGCGTAGTTTGGGAGTTTTTAGCGAGACAAAATATTGCTAGCCTATTAATATATAGATATTGGCTTAATACCACCATGGCAATTTAAAGCAGGCCGGAATGGAGCAGGTCAGAACGGTCCAATGGTTTGTACCGCTCGACCGTTTATCAAATGGTATCACGATGATGCCGGTTAAAAACGACGCTCGTACACACAGGGCATCACGTGGATGCCTGCTAAATACGCATTCGTAACGAAAGGGTTAAAATACTATTTTATTTTATAAATCCTAATTTTATCAAATAAATGAAATTATAAAACAATTACTTTTGTAGAAAAGAACTTTTCTTTTTTCTCAAAGACTTGCTTGACTTTCAAATTTTTTTCGAAATAAATTATTTTTATTTAATTGTACAACAGTTCAAGTTACACTAGATATCCAGTTGTTTCTTGATATCCGGCAAAAATATCGTCTTGTATAGTGCAGATCTGTCATGTATTTATGCATCTATACTGTGTGATATGAAATCACTTAGCTAAATCGTAGCATGAGCAAATGCCGCGATTCTGCAGCCAATTAGATTCGATGCCTAAAGCATGGCATTGCTTGCAGGTACCCAATTATTATACCATTTCCTCATCAGAACTACATTTACTTATATACTACATTACTACCTTATACACTTAACTGTCTTTGCAAGTAGCAGGACAGGTGGGGTTTCTGCACTCCTTACTTTTCCCCTAGGAGAAAATATTGTTAAAGCTGTTTTTCGAAGGGTCTGTCGAAATATGAAATGATACTTTTTGCGAATAATATGTTATTTTTATAAGTACTGTTTGTTGGCAATTGTTACTCATGACTGTTTGATCAAGTTTAGCCTATCTAAAGTCAATGCGGTCTACGCTTATTTTGAAAATGGCTTAATCTAAATAAAAAGCGTAAAAAGCTTTTATGGACTAATTTTTTAATATTTAAAAACTAACTTCAATGCTGTTTTACCTGGGCTCACAAAAATTTGCAAAAAACTGAGAATTAGGCAGTGATTTTGATAATTTTCATCTAGGTAGAAAAATGTCACGAAAATGGCAATTTTAAAAAAAAGTTTATCAACTTTTAAAATATTTAAGTTTATTTGTCTGTTATAAAGCCCAGATAATTTATCGTGGCAAGATTACATATATACACTGCTGGACAATTGCTAAGGACGGATCACAAATTGCAATGTAGCATAACATTAAGCGAGACATGAGACCTAGTAGGATAAAGTATAGTTGCCACACTGTTCAGACATTAGAATAAAGAACATTCATTGTTCTGGAAAGTACAAAAGCTATGAAACATCTGAAAGAAAAAAAATGTTCATTTATTGCTGCGTACGGAATAATGGAACAATGCATTTAAATGTCAGCAGGCAACTTGAAGAAAGGTGTCAGTACGGAATATGTCCACCGTGGAGTGTGATGCAACATTCTACAGGTCGTACCATACTTCGCACAACATTATCCAGAAGCTGTTGAGGCAATTTATCCCATTCCTCTGTCAGTGCACGGATGAGGGTGTTCTTGTTTGTCGGAGAATAGTTTCAACCAGCAAATTGCCTCCCCAAAGCATCTCAAACATTTTCAATGTGGTTTAGATCTAGAGAACGTGATGGCCATACGAGGCGTTGAATACCCTCACTGTCTAAACAATTCTGAACATCGAGTGTTCGATGACATGTTGCGTTGTCGCCCATAAAAACAAATTTATCACCGACAGCACCACGGAAAAGACGAACATGAGGAAGTAGAACTTCCTCAAAGTATCGTTGGCCCGTCATAGTCCCATTCGCAACCACATGTAGGTGCATGCGGCCATTGATCATGATGCTAGCCCACACCATGACCCTGCATGTCGGATATCGGTCCCTTTCCTGAATATTTTCTGGACGATAACCAGTACCACTCTCGCGCCAGATCAGTTGGCGTCTACAATCCGATGACAGACTGAACCTACTCTCATCTGAGAAGAGTACGCATGCCCAGTCCTGTTCAGTCCAATTGTGATGCTCACGACACCATTGCAAACGTGCAGTACGGTGCTGTCTGGTCAATGGGACGCACACAACAGGTCTGCGGGTGTATAGTCCTCCTCCCCTCAAACGTCTGGCAGCAGTTTTTCGGGAGATCTGCTTTCCTGTGGTAGCAAGAAACTGATTTGCCACCTGCTGAGCTGTGGTGCGCCTGTTCCTTTTTACTGATAGGACGATGTACCTGCCTTCAGCAGGCGTCTTACTTCTAACACGACCTCCCCCTTGCCGCTTACTACACATTCCAGTAGTTTTAAAAGATTTCCACAGCCGTTAGACAACACCGTCAGCGATGTCGAACTCCCTGGCAACGTCTCTTATTTTTCGCCCTTCTTCGATCTTTCCAATAATTCGGCCACGCTTAAAATCATCTAAGTAATATCGGGAAGACATGCCGAAAATTTCAAGTTCGTCAACTAAATCTTTCTTGTAAAAATTTGACTTGAAACAACAACTCTCCACAACGCGTCAAAACCTTTAAAGCTCTTATCAGCGCTATCACGTGATGAACAAACGTGGACAAAAAAATTTACATACGCATACCCCTTCTTACTATATCCCGCACTTATTCTAATTTTCCACATTTTGCTTCCCTTCATTTTGTGGTTGCTATGGATGATAGTGTTATCCGTCCTTAGCAATTGTCCAGCAGTGTAGTTTAAAATCATCACGTTGCTTCAAGTGTAAGGCATTTTAAGCTATAGCTTTTTTATTTTCCTTGGCGGCAGAGCTTTGAAAAAACAGCGCTAATGGGATACATGCAAATGACGTAGTGTGGGTATCTCAATCTGATTGGTTTTTAAAATGTGGCATTTGCTTACGTCAGAAACTGATCTTTAAATTCTATTTCTAGTAAGCCAAGCCCGTCAAGTATCAATTCTATTAAGTGACTTATATTCTTACACAAAGATTTCAATTCTTTCACTATATATTTCTATATTTAACACAAAAGGAGGCATGAGGCCATGTTGAACATAAACAAATTAATTATGTATCGAAGTTGCCAAGTACACAAAACAAAGCAGTTACAGTAAAATATATAAACAAATAACAAATATTAGTTTAGTAAAAGACGTAGAAGAGAAAGAATTATATTTCAACAAATTCGATGCGTGATACGGTGCTGTATTAAATTAACTTCACGTCAATTAAAGTTCTGACTCATGTGGATTGTGGAGAAACTTCGCTCAACTTAAATACGCCATTTTGTTTATAAGCGATCAGCTGACGTCACACGTGTGGGTATCTCTGATCTTCTTCTTCGTGAAGCGCAAGTACTCAGTTGATTTATAGTATCAAAATTGTTTCGTTGTAAAATTTGGATAAAATAATTTATTCTAAGTTACAAAAATGCATTGTGTAATAAATATATTTATAAAAAAGTGTGGGGTTCTTATATGATATTTCCATCCTTAATTTACGTGTTTTGCTAAATGATTACAGCTTTGCAATATCACAAAGGTGAAGTGCAGGATTCGACTGATTGAGATCTTCTCAAACCGATGCAATTTTCCCTTTCGATGTGTAACTTTCTTGACAGTTTTTCGAATTCCAGGGTACTTCTTTGTTTCTCGTTCATGAGTTCATGTAAAAGTGTTTTGTTTTGTTTCAAATTTTCAGATATAAAAGTATGTTTGGCTTCTATGTTGCTGACTTCTTCATCTATCCTAAAAGAAAATAGGAGAGAAGAAAAACAGCATTATGTTGAAAATGTTTCAAATAAGAGGAAACATTATGCTTGAACTAGAAAAGGACACTATTGCAAAGATAAGGAGAGACCAATAAGTTTCCGTTTGAAGACTGAGGAATTCAGATTTGGTGAGCCAGTCACCTTGAGCATTTAGGAAATCATCCAACAGCATTACCAGTTTTCTTTTTATTTAACCCATGTTGAACAGCTGATTAAATTTTGAGTCTTGGATTATCAATCTTACAATTTTGATCTTATCCCATAACAGAAGAGAACTAATGGATCAAGCATGGGGCAAACTAGCCTTCGTGGAGGAATTTTTGATAGAACTAATCAGCAATTGCGTTACACGGAAAGAACCATTTTAAGCTCTCTTGGGTAGCCCGACTGCAATGGAATTCTAATCCATGTTCGGTCCACCACTGAGGAAATTTATGTCAGCAGTGTAATTAGTACGAGTTTGGAAAAGATTTCGTACAACAAGCCCTCGCTAGGATTTGAATCTCTCCGCCTTATTGAGAGCCGAGTGTTCTTTCCGATGAGCGATCGTGGCTCTACTTCACCTGTTAGAACATAACCATTTGGTTAGACTCGTCTTTTTTCTACTAGATGAAGTCTGAAACTGCTTGCTGCTTTTCTTCGTCTAAGTAAGTAGCCATTGACTTTTTATTGGTATTTTCAAGGAGAGGTAAACTCAAAAAAATCACAAAGAGAGAGTCCTACTTAAGTGTGTGATATTTCTGAGCAATAATATTTGCGATATGGGTACTTACGTTATATGCTTGTAAAAGGCCTAACAGATCAACTTGTATCGAATTGAATCACGACTAGCACTAAGATTTGAGCTCCATTCTACGACGTCGATTTTCGACAGACAAGATTGCACATAAACGTTCTTTATTCCATGATGTATATATATCGAATCTTATTCTGCCGTGATAAAATAATAATAATAATAACACAGACACTGGCGCTGCTTGGATTTATAAGACACCTGCATTAGTGTAAATTGCGGTAAATGTGATTATTCCGGTTATTTTGTCTTATTACCAATAAATTTGGTAAATTGACATAAGTGTTGTTTCCCTGGTATTTCTAAAATCAAAATACAATAGTATGCTTCGATTCTTAACAACGAACTTTTTAGTGTAAAGTAAAAATATTCTTTTTTTTGTTGTTTTTTTTTGCAATAGGTACTCTATTATTCCACAAAAGATATCGAAAAGATATATGCCCCATTACGAGCCGGGAATTATAAAAATAAACCTATAAATTTGATAAATATTCAATAATGTATGACATTTACTAAATTTAGTGATGATTAGGAATAATCACCGGTACGTATTCTGCAACAGCGATCTCAAACGGAAACTTTTTGATCATGTCTCATTTAAAGACGTTTTATTATAAACAAGATCATACTTATTTCTATTGGGTGCTTGAAACTAGAGAAGAGGGGGAGTGATTATGCTTAACCATATGATTTAAATTAGTTTTCCTTGAATACTTGTAAGCGACGCCACCGTTTGTATCGAACCTGATTGGCTTCTGTATCGACAAATGCCACGATTCACCTACGATGTCGTCACTTGCTGGTATCCAATATCTTTGCGTATATGAAAAAAATGGCAACAATTTTGACCATAGGAATTAACTCTTTGACATAGATGGGACACCGGTGTCTCTTTCATACTCGTATATTTTTTCTGCGAAAGCTTTTTTTTCCAGCTTTTTTTAAGCGAAAATAGTTATTAAAAATTTGTTAGTTTATCAGAATTACATTCATATTAAAATATAAATTAAAAAAATAACTAAAATTAGTTTGAAATATTTTTTTCCATTCATATTCAAAAATATATTAATAATTGATTCTCTAAATTAAAGAAATTTTAATGATAAATGACTGTTTCGCTTAGATCTAAATAACTGCAAATTTCAAAAATTATTGTTTAGTAATCCACGTTTGGAAGATTTTATCTTTAACGCAGAAAAGACAGCGGTGTTCCGTGCTGTACTTCATAACCATAAACTATTAAGATACAATATTTTCCCCATATTTAGATCTAAATTAATACAAAATAATGAGAAAAGTATGAAAAATATGTGTAGTTTTTTTCTGATAGCTGTTATTCGCCAGTTATTTCGCAGTGATAAATAATTAAATTAGTGACAGATATTATTGTATCAGTGTAAAAATAAATTCTTGTATTTATTAGTTTCATTAAAATCAATCACTTGTAAAATATTTAAGAAGTTATTAAAGTTTTGAACGAAAAATTATAATAAAATTACTTTTCAAATTAAAGCTTTAGTTTTTTTTAAAATTGTTATTTGGTTCGCAAAAAATCATAATAAATCTTTATATAATCTCATTTCCTTGGAAAATTGAGTAATATTTCATGCATACATTTACAGCTCACTACACTATTAAAATTTTTGGAGCTTAAACAATATTAGACAGATTTTGTACGGATGTTTTCTTATGATACCCGCAATACTAACCTTATTCTCTTAATTCTCTACTAAACTAATAGATAACTAAATTAATGACTTTGTGAATTGTAGGGAAACTTTTGCGCATGAAGCTCAAATAGCGTTAACTTTAAATTTATCAAGCTGTAATATATTTCAAGTTTGCTGCCTGCAACCTTATTATAATAATAATTTAAACTATAATATTAAGCGATATGGTATAACTTCCACTGAAATGTGGTTCAATTTAACACCTTATTAAATTTGCACCATACATTTTCACGGCATCAAAATTCAAGAAAACGGTATTATGGTTTAATGCTGAACCGATTTAACGTGCTCAGACACAGAAATTCATGCTCTTTTAGAGTTTCATCAATAAGATCTTCCTTATTGGTAAAGTATTTTGTAATTTTTATGATTAAAGACACACTTGAAATATAGGAATTATAAGTTGGAGACACATTAAATAATTCACTTAAGTAAAGATTATGCAGTATTAAATGATACTTTGAGCTACGTAGTTAAAAAAGTTGACTATTAAAAACCATACCTGATTAAAAACTTCAATCGCTTCAAAAATACATTAAAAGAAAATAACAGTCGACATGTTTCAAGCACTTCAAAATATAAAACGTTTTATAATTCAATAAAGGAAACGAAGGAAATAAAAATAAAAATATGACCACCGAGGCCGTTTAGAAAAGAACCAACCAACCGTAACCAATTTAGAAAAGAAACTCAAACAAAATCATCAGAAAATTATTTTTTCAAATCATTATTTTTGACGATCATTATTTTCTGATGATTTTGTTTGAGTTTCTTTTCTAAATTGGTTATTTGTATTTCATGTTTTTTCCTGGACTTCCATGCAAAACCATCGGGGCACTGAGGGAGTTAATTTAGGCATTTGCTTCTCCCTCAATTAGAAATGGTTTTGTTTTATGGCTACCGGAGCCGGTACCCCTGAAGACGTCGGCTTCGGTGGTCATATTTTTATTTCCTTCGTTTCCTTTATTGCTACTTTTCTTTAAATTTCTGCTGCTTTTTAGCACGTTTTTTTTCTTTCAAAGAAGTTTTATCGATTTAGAATTAAATTTTTTTTTGTTTTCTTTTATTATTTTATAATTCAAATCACTTTCGCTTCTCCTCATTTACGTCTGGTTAGTCTTGAAGATGGGCGTCTATTTTTGAAATTCTTTAAACATGTCGAGTGTTATTTCCTTTTTGTGCATTTTTGAAGCGAATATATTTGTTAATTAGGCAATATTTTACATCTTCATCAGCTTCTGTGGATTATTTATTTAATTAAAAACCTTATTCAAATTTTTTCTCTTCATAATTTCTATAAACTATTCTAGGGTCAAAATACTCCCTCAGACGTTTGTTACTTGCTACTTTCATTTTTTACGATACTTATTTTAGTTTATAAACAATATTGTCAGCTACTTTTTAACAGGTTCATCTCTGATGTGATCTGGTCCAGGACGATACGTCATCGTTTGTAAACGCCACAACTGTAACGTTTTCCCACGGTCTTGCACTCTCAAATCATCATGGAGGGATGCTATACGCTGATTTGTGGAACTAATATTTTCCCCTACCTGCAAAAAGAATAGAAATCTTGGTTTTTCGATGAAATTTGAAACTACAAAATGAAACAAAATTATCATTTTAACTTTAATGAGAAATTATTATCTAAGATAACTAAATTAAATTGCTTGCACTTGTTGCAGCAATAGATATTTTTCTTATGGTATAAAGTAAATGTATAAACCAATTTGCTTGTAAGCGTTAAATCTTTAATAAATTTGGAACACAAACCTACTCTGTTTAAGTTCAGTATAGACTAGCAAGCCTTTCCTTAGATATGTTAAGACGTTTCTGGGTAGAATTTGACGATCACTTGAAGGCTTCACACGTAATTAACTAATAACTATTGTCCATAAAAGAGCTATATTTGTTGCTTAAATATGCACAAGCAGCACAACTTTTGCGTCTTATTTAATTCATGCATTATAATGCGTCGAAGTTGGAACAACAATTTTGGTTACTCCGTGTTCCTGTTAAGTCTTAATACCACGGAATGTGCAGTGAGGGAATACACATTTTGAGCATCCTTATAGATCCTTACTTGTCTGTATTTTTTTTAAAAATCTAGCCCTCTAACACCCAGAACATACTTGTTTAACAAACAATTTCTGCACCACTATAAATTTTATGAAATCAACTAGGAAATTACCAAAAAAAAAAAAAAAAATCCTGCCGGATAACTTTTTGTCATATTCGAAAATTTTTAAAAATTAGTAGAATTTATGGATAGGTAAAATAGATGTAGAAAGACAGAGAACAATCTTCTCGCTGGGGTGCAGTCAAACTCCATTATTTTTAATAAATAGTTCCAGTATTTCAAAAATGGAGAGGCTGCCCTTCTAAGAATACAAACCGTTTTTAAAAGTTTCTGGATGTTATGCGAACGTCGCTCATCTCTTTGCACAGATTCTATGAGGGCTTTGCTAGTTCTATGCCAGGCATCAACTGTGCAACTGAGATGGTGCTTCATGAAAGATTCCGCTCGGCATCGAGCATTAGAGGCTTCTCTTCGAATATCCACTGCATTTTGAATTTTATCATCTAAATTCTTGGCCCATTCTTCTTCTGTACTGAAATCAAAGAAAGTTTTGTCGTTACAAATGTGTAGATTAAATAAAAATTAAGTACAAAAATTGTTTTGTGTAGTGCTCTACGTAAACCTATATTAACTTTATGATTGTGCCAAACAATTCAGTCGGCCACACGTCTTAAGGTTAGATTTGCTATTGCTCTCAGTATGATAGATCACTTACTAATCTCTATAATCAGAAGTGGAAAAAAACTCCTGAGTGAGTTAATTCACATTTTTAATCAGTGTCAATATTAACTTTAATCAGAACTTACTCAGCACCCTGAAAATTAGACTTGAATGTTCATATGAAGAAACAGTAATTTTTCAAAAGCGATGCATAATTCTCTTTATTTAAATTTCAGAATTTTAAAATAATATTGGATTTTTCCTTTCTTAACAAAATATTTGAAACGTGAATAATGCATTCGCTAATGTTGTAAAGGTCAAATGATTAATGTATTATTTATATAGAAATTTCACAAATAGAAGGGTTGTGCACAGTTGATGGCAAATTATCATGAATAGTTAATGTAAACGAGTAGTTTTCCTTATTTCTTTTATAATTTATACTTAGTGTTACATTAAACTGAACTCGTGTCATCTTTATAACTGGGAAATAAAATTTAGCAACCAGTTAATGAAATTCATATGTAAGTAGTAATGTTAAAATTTTACATTATTTCTCAAGTTAAAGGAAAGAAAGATAAAAAATAAAATTTTATAATGAAAAATTTTAATAAAATTTTACATACATACATATATATATATATATATATATATATATATATATATATATATATATATATATATATATATATATAATTATTATTCACGAGCCTAGCATATGGCCTTTCCAAACAGATATTATACATCATGACATAAAATATGCAATGCATAAAAAGAAATCAATAATTAATAACTAGTCCTTAAGCAATCAATTTTTTGCTTGTCTTACTTTTGACGGTATATTTGATCGATGGGGTGATTGCTTGGTATATAAGGGTAGCTTAAAAGAGGTTCCATATGCTGACAACGTCTATTGACATTTAAAGTCATAACTTTTGCTTCGACTTCGGACATCAGTGAAGATCGCGCATTCTTCAATTTTCTGTAAATAACAAAGAAATGAAACATATTTTGCAAGAAATGAATAGCAGATATTATCTTTGCAATTAAAACCAGCTTAGCAGCTTTGCTTATTAAACATTAAGGATTATCTTCATTATTTGAAAAATAGCTGAAATAAAAACAAGAAAATGCACATTTGAAGTTGTGATAAAATTTGAAATAAATATCAGACGTTATCATTATGTAATAAATTATAGTAAAATAAAAAAAATATTTAAAACCTATTTTACCTTTCACAATTTTTAAAATCATTTGAACATTGTCTCATATCTTCATCTGCTTTACCCAAGTTACAAAGTTCCTACAGGAATTAAAGTAATTTTTTTTAAGTACATCTCCATGTAATTTGAAAAGAAAGTCATTAAAAATTGTTTTATATTATTATAGTGCCATTCTTATTAAGCAGAAAAATCACATGCTTTGATCAATAATAAACATAGAAATTTTAAATATCTTGGCAATCATCAGCATGAAATTAATAAAATTTATAACGATATTTACCAGTAAATTACAATGGATAACAAAATTTCTGTTGCATTTGTATAAATAATTTAATCCTACCCAATTTGGGTGCGTGAATTTCAAATCTGATATTAGTTTCATTCGGAAAGCTACAGACTTTTTTAAAAACTGTAATTTTAGTTTTGTTTTTTTAAGAATATACGAGCTTATAAAGGTTGATATCCTTATATACACTTGCCTGCTCCTTTTAAAATAACACGAAGACAAAAAACATATGACCATAACGTATCGCATCTACTGAAATATATTATTGCCTTCTTCATACTACTCCTTACGTAACAGAAAAGAGAGGATATTTAGTGTTCACTCAAGGGAATATTAAAAAATGCTAGTTATGAATATGTTGTTGAATTGCATTAAAACTGTAGCTTGTAGAGAGAAAACGATTATAGATTTGAAATCTGAGACGTGAAAATACATAAGATCTGTTCCAAAATCTCATGCAACAGAAATAAGACTGTTCTCTAAAGTAATTTCTTTACTCCATATTTAACAGAATGTAAGTGTAATACTTATTTAGCAACCATTCCTAATGATGCACTATAAAAATCTAAGTATATAAAAATAGCTACATTAATAGACTAATACATATATCGTACTTGTTTCAACAAAATGTCGATTTCATCATCCGAGGTGTGGTCTGGTATTCGTTTTCTGTATTCTGCTGTCATTTGCGACGCTCTGCTTAGGTCAGCAAAGTAATTCCGCTTTCTAAAAACATCTCTGTCACATTCTTCGATACATTCAATTTCTTTTGCTAAGCTAAAGCACATGTTTTAAAACACTTTAAACATTGAAAACAAAACATTATAAATTTAAATTTGCAATATAAGTTTCTTTATCATTCGATGAGGAAGCGTTATTTATTTTTGTAATAGCATAGTAAGAAAAAATTATTCAGCTAAAATTGATGTAAAAAAAACAGCTGTCGACATGTACCTGAATGAAACAGTAGAGCAGCGCGATTCCTAACTTTTCACTGATAGAGTTTTTTTTCAAACTAATTTCTAAGGTAAATCGACAGATTTTACTAAAAAGTGAAATCTCAGAACCAGAACTTTATATATCTTATTGTAGGACTTCGAATAAAATTTCTTTTTTAAAGTAATTGCAGGTATATAGAAATGCGGAAGAAAACCTATCAGTTATACAAAGAAATTAATTATGAAAAATGAAAATTGTGTGATTTTAAAATTTTAGGTACCGGTTCATTTATCTTATGTCAACAACTTTTTATCAACTCTTTATCATCAATTTTGTAAAATAACAAAAGCTTTCATTTACTGTTGTAACCCCGAATTTCCCAGTTCGAGTTTAGCCATACACTCGAACATATTTAAAAATTAGATCTCCGCTGAATCTCTGAAGGTCTCTTGCTGTTTAAGGATATCGTATTGATTATTATATCACCATTTTTGAGCATGTGCACCTTCCAGAAGAGTCCGAGGTCCCTTAGGCACTCAGGTTGCCCGTGAGAATCCTAATTCTTAGTCCTGATAAGATTATTTTTTAAAAATTTATTTCTTTCCATTGTTGTACCACCTGTGTCTCAGACGGTACCTTTAGTAATTCGGGCACTCAATCGCAACTGCTAACCTTGCTCTGGCAATTTTTGAAATATTGAGATAATTATAAAATGCACTGTTATATTTGTAATATATATTTTAAAACACTTATACTTTATGCTTAAAAAAGATTTTATCCACTTTCATATAAGAGAAAAGTACTCAGTATCCCACAGTTGTAATTATCGTTTTAATGAATAATACATAAATTGAGTTATTAAAATTATGGACAATTTATCAAGCATTTAGCAGAAGAAAAAAATTACTGCGTGCATTGCGAATTGCTCATATGATGTAAACAATTAGTAAAACATAAAAGGCATTAGACATTTGAATAAAAAGAAAAAAATAAATATTTACACCTTTATTTTTGTATATTCATTCATTAATTATTTAAATATCAGATTTTACATGGTTACTATTTACAATTGTTAAACTTAATGCCTCAAAAATGCTTCATTTTTAATAATTGAAATTTTATAGTTAAACCCCTTGTTTTATAGACTTAAAAACATTGTGTCTGGTGGCCGTTTACGCTATTCAAAAGGCCCTGGATTAGAGTGTCTAAATCGGAAGAGGGTGCCAACAAAAAACGACAGTATTTGAACAAAACTTGGCGTCCACTTATTTTCCAAGCATGCACTCTAGCCTGTTGTCGTACTCTAGTATTGAACTCTCATAATTTAGCTGCAAAGTGTTTGGTACCATATGAAGATGGACTGGGCATATTCTTTTTTTTTATTTTGATAACCGTTGCTGAACAGCCGACCCAATGTTGGGTTTACGACTACCAATGTTCAACTTCGTAGACTTGAAATTTTTGAATCAATCCAGAAGACAAGGAAACTCCTGGATCAGTACCCCCAGAGGCTTGATTTGCTACGGGAACATGGAAGACTTTGCGACTAGACAGATTTCACGTGCATCAGTCACCATTTACTACACGGGGAGTCTGGTCGGCGGGATGGAATAGCTCTGCTAACATTGCACTTAATTGGGCACCTGATAGTATACGTTAAAGAGAAAGGCTGAGGCTTACTTGGCAAATATACATACACCAAGTTCTGTGCAAAGCAAAACTAAATGAATGGGAGGAGGCAAGAAGACTGTCTCAGGACAGGGTTGCCTAAAAAAAGAGACTTTATGTGCCAGATGGCACGAAGAGGATAGGTAGATAAGGTCTTGTACCAATTAAAAGAAGGATAAGGTCACAAAAATTAATCCGAGATCTAAATTTGTGAGAATATTTTTTTGTTGTACAATTATCATTGAAGTTTAGGTAAATTTTTTACCTAGGCATAAACTTTTTGTAAGGGTTAAAACAGGGACACAAGTTGAATCGTTTATTGCCATTAAAACATAGGCTATTCCACAACGTAAATCTGAGACTTAAATTTTTCAGTATCCATTGCAATCGTTACAATTTAGTTAATTTTTTTCAAAATGTAAAAACTTTTTTTTTCCTGTTCTCTTTAGAAAAATTAATATAATATAAAATACATAGGTACCGTTTTAAAGATGAACGTGTTACTATTTATCGCTTTGAAATAAAAGTTCTGTGGTTCAAGCATGTGATATAACATTTTTAAGCCTCCACTACATCTCAACAAACAATTTAAGTCACTTCTTCACTAAAATAAAAACTTATTTTTGCTTACCATTTTTAGAAACATCTGCAATTAAAATGCAAAGAGAAGTTACCATTTTAAAGATGGTCACGAACTACTACTCTCATAAAAATTAAAGTTCTGTGATAAAAATATGTGTAATAAATTGCTAGAAACCATTCAAATGGTTTAAAAATACATAAAATGTCCGAATACAGAACTAGCCCCGTAATTATAGACAAAAAAGAGCTTCTTTGAAAAATTAGTATCTAAGGGTTTTATTTTCACCTCTAACTCCCATGCTCTTCGCTGTACGCTCCCCTATTTTTTTAAAAAGAGAAATAAGAGTGATTTTATAGGTAATAGAATATCTTTAAACAGACAGGTTTATCCTAATTATACTAGTTTAAAAGTTATAGTGATTTACAAATAAAAAATACAATGTTGGACTAATACTTAATTATACATCTGACAATGCTATCTAGACAAATGATTCACAGCCTCCTATGCATTTTATAGACTAAATCGAATGACATCAAACACGATAAAATGCATTATTAGTTTAGAAATTTCTATGTATAAGTTGCTAGGTATTTTTAAATATAAGATATTCTATTTTATGCTTAAAAAGTACTGCTTTTGACTCGTTCTTATTTACAATTTTGACAGTGCTCCCTCATAGCTATAAAGGCAAACAAGGCATTGTATCTTGTGTGTATCTTTACATTAAATTGAATTAAACCAAATCGGAGTTATTAAGATAAATAGTTTAGAAGTTTTTTTAAATAAGTACAAGCTAAAAATAGTAATTTTTATACAGAAAATTCCTTTCAATTTCAGAACTATATCAGTCCTATTTAATTGTGTTTAGTTTCATTTTAATCAATGCAAAAAAAAATCCCTATTCTTTTGTCTAGAAAGGGTAAATAAGTACAAATCAAACATTGTACTTTTTGTACATAAAACCATTATAAGTACTTCAAAACTAATTTTTTATCTCGTCACAAATTCAGTTTCATTCGATTCAATGTGAAAAAAGACATGGGGTACAATACCTCATTTGCTTTATAAAGAATATTTAATTCTCTATTCTTATTCCCTCCTCATACGGATGCAGAGGTTGTACAAAAAGTTTTAGATATCATATAGACAAAGCAAAACTTTTTGAAGAAAATAATAATCAGATATTAATTTCTTTTAAAGAAAAAAATCAAATTATTCAGAACCATATTTATATAGTATGTAGGAAAAGTATTGTTTTAGCATAAAGTTTTTCTAAAATCAAAGACGCATGCCTTAATCATCACTCTTGCACTTCTTTTTATAACCAAAACTATAGCATATCTGTTAATAGGCATTATTTGTGCTCCTTCCACTATGTTTAGCAATTAACAAAGTTCTTCGAAACTCTGTTGACAAGGAAAATAAAAAATCTACAATTTAAGTGCCTCACACTTGAAGCAAAGCTATAATTTGAAACTATATATTCAATCTTGCCGTAAAGAATTATTTTTGCTATATTTTTTCACCTCGATGAAAGTTACCAAAATTAACGCCTTATTTTCAGTTTGTGAAAATGTTTATACTGCAGCAATGGGGAAAGTTGTTAAGCATTAAAAAATTAAACCACAAACGTTTTTCATTTTCACAAAACTGTGGCTTTTCTCCATATTGATGTTCGGCGTCATTTTCAGACTGAGCGTAGACAGCGCTGGCCTTAGAAAGGCTAAACTTAACAAAACATGAATGGGTAATTGCAGCAAACTCACAGCTGTTTTGAAAAATGCATAATATTCACAAAAAAAGCATACTTTTATATGATGATGTAGCCTTCGACGATGCTTTTTCACTAAGCAAATTAAACTTATACTTTACCTATCAACTTCTTTGTTTAATAATTCTTTCCATTGATGAATCTTCTTATCCCTTCCTTTATAAGCTTCAGAAATGTTGTTATCAGCTATTTTGTTTAAATTTTCATTCCAAAGTTTTGTGTATCTCCCTCTCTGTTGAGCATTGAAAGCATCCGCTATCAACTTTTCCGGATACGACAATCCTACAAAACAGTGGTTTTTTAAAACGTGCTCTTGAAAAGTCTAGCTGGGTTCTAATATAAAACATTTATCTTCTATCATTTCGACTGTTCAGTTTCCTCAACCTAATGAATGTTCAATCGATCTATTAAAGTTCAACACAACTTTTTTCAATCCAACATTAATTATGCAATTTTTTCTTTTCGGTAAGCAGAGGCTCTAAAATTATAAATCTAAAGAAAACTTTAAAAATTTGTAAAATATTTTTTTCAAAATAAGGGCAATTTAAGTATAAAACTGCTTCACGCTAACAGCTCTGTAACAAATTGTAATCCATAAACATCAAAATAATTCTTTTCTGGATCAATAATATGGTTACGTGTGTTTTGAAGTAAAATCTTTAAAAACATATCAAATATACAATGAAATAGAATTGCATATATCGTTCAATAGTGATTTTTTGCTGAAAAATTAGTTCTTACAAAATCTACATACAAAATTTAGAGAATTCCAGCGTAAAGTGATTTTTTTCAAAATCTAAGTATTTTTTTTTTTTTTTTTTTGAAATGCATTTAAAGTATTGTTATTCTGTTATCTATTGCAAAAGGTTTCGTCTGTCAGTATGCGAAAAAACTTCTGCAATGTCCATTGCAGAGCAAAAATTTAAAGAGATGTAGAAAGCTAATGAACAAAGGTTTAAATTAAAAAAAAAAGTTTAAAATTTTTTCGTAATTACACAGTCAGACCTTTAAGGGTAATTTTATACATTGCCCCTTTTTGTATCATTATTATTATTAATGATAATAAATAGATTTAGATATTTTAGAAACATTATAATAATAAGAGTTTTGTCCCTTTAAAACTTGTTATATTAGAGTAAAACTGAGAATCTGTGGGCAGCTTAGCTACATCGTACTAATTCGAATCCGGCGGTTCGTATAATGAATTTTAGTCCTTCATTTATGTCTTAAACTCACATAAAGTAAACAAATAAAAATTAATACTAATTAAAGTACCGCTTTTTTTAAATTTTATATAACCATCGTTGAACAGCCGACCCAATTTTATGGGTTTACGACTACTAATGTTCAGCTCCATAGCCTTGTAATTTTGAACACAATCCAGAAGACAAGGGTCGAAGTCGAGATCTAGTATTCCAAGAAGATCGAGCACTGGGAGAAATTTGCCTTCGTGGAGGACTTTTGATGGAGCTAACCCGAATTTGCGTTGCATGGAGAGGAAGACCACGAGAACTACCCACGATTAGCCGGACATCAAGGGGACTCTAATCCATGATCCGTCTACCACTGAGGATATTTCATGTTAGCAATGTGGTCGGTGCAAGCCGGATGCAGAATTCGTATCGACTGGGATTCGAATCCGGTTCGCCTAATTGGAAGGCGAGCGTAAAGTACCACTTTGTAATTTTTTTTTATCACTTTATTCCTGCGCAAAGAAGAAGAACAACCAAATATAACCACTGCAGAGATGCCAAATTGCTCCGTTCTGTCAAGATATATTTTCTGGTGGTAAAGAAATTTAAATTAGTATTTAGTTTAGTATGTTCATTTTAAGCAATTTTACCACGACTACATATCAGAAATTCAAATTATCATATGAAAAGCAAGCTTATGGCAGTTATCTTGGGATAACACTTAAAAAGAGTGGGCGTAATTATCCTTTTTCTACAAGTATTACAAATTAATTCCCTACTAATTTATTAAAACTTTTTCAGAAAACAGAGCAGCATTTCACTCGTTGCTTAAATATACGATTAGCTACCTAAATTTTTAGTTTTATACGTTTGAACTTTGGCATACGCAAATCATAACAAATTAAATTAAGTATCATTAGGAGGAAAAGGTTATTTGGATGTATTACTATTTTTGATAACTGCAATTACGTAATAACCAACAAAACTGTTACTCCATACATTAAGAAAAACATCATACGCTTGCCATTATTAGACATATGAAGAATAATTTATTTTATTTCAAAGTTCTTATGTAAGTAAATATTGCTGTTAGGGTAAAATCTCTAAATTTTAACAAAAAGCATTTATAAAGTATATGTTATTAAAAATAAATGAAATTAAGTTCATATTTATTCTCGGTGGAAACAATTCCAATTCAAAGCTCATTCAAATTTTGAAATTCTTCATTTCAAGTTACGTTATTTTTAGGAATCCATAACGATTAAAAAAAATTTCTGAAAATTAAAGAATACGGAGTAAAAAAAAATTTATTATTATTATAATTTTTTTTTTCTTACGTGAAGTCAATATTTGGGCAAATGAGTTCTGAAAATCAGTAAAAACATTTTTTTTACAAGCGCAAAAAATTCTTTACAAGGGGAGGAGAAAAAAAAAATTAAAAATTGCATCAAGAGGCCCTAATTTTCGACTAGTGTCTTGACAGGGAATCATATTTTCCAATTTCTACTTGCCATATTTCATATTTCAATGGTACAAAAATACGAATTATCACTTTCATTTTTTGCACTTAATTCTTAAGCATCATCAATCAAGTTGTTTCTTTAATTAATTTATTTTATCTAAATCAGATTTCTTATTAAAAACAATTTAAAGTGTCAAGTTGCACAAATAATAATATTCAATAAAATTTAGTAATTTTGTTTAATAAATTTACGATAAAAATCAATGTCTCAAGCCCTTGCATTATGCCACAAAAATGCTGAGAAAATAATAATAATAATAAATGCTCACTTTTTAATAAAAACAAGGTTTAGTAACTAAAAAAAAAGGATTAAACAAATAACGATGTGCTATAGAAATTCTAAAACAGAACTATAGAGGCACATAAACCACTAACTAAATATACTGACCATCAACAATTTGAGAAATACATTTATCACCATGACTGAATTCAATATTCTCATCATTTCTATTATTTCCAGGTATAAGCTGAGAACATCCAGTTTGATGTATAATGTTCGCCATTAAATGAAGACTACGAACCGTTAATAACAATTAATATTTTGAGAGTAGTCGTCAATTTTGTTTGTTATTAGGATTATTAATGTTTTAGAGCAGTAATATTTTTGTCAGTTTGCGTTTCTGCCTCATATTCAACAGTTGCTAAGCAACGCAGTTTCATCGCTACGGTTACAATGAACAAGATGAAATTTCATAAGTTTTAAGTTACAAAATAAACAATTATATGTCAGAAAATAACTATGTATAATATTTCATCACAATATAAATGCTCTTGAAATAATTTTATAGATGAGGTGAAGATTCATCTAGCAATTAAATTTCTGAAGCTAACATGAGCATGAGAATAACAATTTTGTAATTCAAGAACAACGCAATAAATCAAGCTAAGCTGTTTCCGTTTCAGAATGGATTTATGAAGATTTAGATTGATGCGTGAATTAATTAGTGATTTCTGTTTCTTATTGATAATCCACTAATCAAATCAAGCTAAATTACTAGTATTTTACTCATTAATATCGTTGAAATCGTTTTAGAAACATTAATTTAATATGGCTACTACTAATACTGGTGGTGACCAAGAAACCGATATCAAAGCAAAGCGCGAAAGTTGCGATGATTCTGAAGACGAGAGTGAAAACTTGGAGGAAAGCCCCTGCGGAAGATGGCTAAAAAGACGAGAAGAAGTACAGCAACGTGACATACCCGGCGTAGATGCTGCATATCTAGCCATGGATACTGAAGAAGGAGTTGAAGTTGTTTGGAATGAAGTTAAGTTTTCAGAGCGTAAAAATTTTAAGTATCAAGAAGGGAAAATCCGAGGGGTTTTCGATAGCTTAACTCAATTAGATCATCCTAACATTGTTAAACTTCACAAGTATTGGATTGACAAGGACTCTGAGAGTCCAAGAGTTATTTTTATTACGGAATACATGTCGAGTGGCTCTTTGAAGCAGTTTTTGAAAAAGACTAAACGCAATGTTATAAAATTGCCTTTGCTTTCATGGAAACGATGGTGTTCTCAGATCCTCTCAGCCTTAAATTATCTGCATTCCTGTTCACCTCCCATCATTCATGGTAATCTTACCTGTGATACAATATTCATCCAACATAATGGCTTAATAAAAATAGGCTCTGTAGCACCAGATGCTATTCATTATCATGTTAAAACGTACAGAAAAGATCTGAAAAACGTGCATTTTATAGCTCCAGAATATGGAACCAAGACATTTCCTCTGTTGACCCAAGCTGTCGATGTTTATGCATTTGGAATGTGCGCATTAGAAATGGCTGCATTGGAAATACCAATCTCTAGTGACACAGGAAATCAAGTTACTGAAGACGTCGTAAACAAAACCATCGAATCTCTTGAAAACCAGTTGCAAAAAGATTTCATTCGAAGATGCCTCAGTAAAAATCCGAATGAAAGGGCTACAGTTCGTGAATTGTTGTTTCATCCCATAATATTTGAAGTGCATCCTTTAAAACTTTTAGCTGCACATATAATTGTAAATTCAGCATCATATCAACCTGAACAGTTAACGGATGAGGCTTTACGTTCAAAGTATAATCACCAGAATGATGTATTGGCTATGATGCCCGTTAAGGGTGGTAAACCTGGCCCTGAAATAACACGGACTGATGCGCAAAAGTTAGAGCTGGAAAAGTTTTTAGATGATGTTCGAAATGGTATCTATCCACTTACTGCGTACGCGGCTACTCATGTTCCTATAATTCAGAAGCGAACAACCTCTCCTGAAATGACCGATTCTGCCAAATCGACATCACCCGAAGCACAAGATGTTGAAACTAGACGAATTGTAAATATTATGTGCAATATTAAACCTCAAGAGCAAGGACAGAATTATGTCATGACAATTTTGTTAAGAATGGATGATAAAATGAACAGACAATTGTCTTGTGAAGTGACTCAACAAGATACTCCTACTTGTCTTTCTGAAGAGTTGGTTTTTCATGGCTTTATAAATCAAGAAGATCGGGAAATGGTGTCAAATTTGATTGGAGACACTCTCAGCCGTCGTCATATTCCTGATTTGCCTAATCCGTCACCTTTACCTAGTGAAGCTGCAGTTATATAAAATAGTTTAAGTGAAAAAAAGTATTTTCAAATGAAAGAAAAAAATTGCTTTGAATATACACTATATAATCTAAGCTTCTTACTTAAAACATAAGACTTTCCTTTTACGATGTTTCATTTTCTTAATATATTTGATCTGATTTTAAAAAAGTTGTGTAGCGCTAGACAAGCGCTCATTTTTGTGCGACATAAGTGTTCAAATAGGCTATCTAGTTAACTGCTTATATTTAAGTGTATTTTTGTTCAACAGTATCAAAAGATTTATTTATTGCAAAAATTTAAATATTATAAATTTTAAAGTTTTTATTTTAAGATGCTGAATTTAATCAAGCAGTTAATCTTTGATTAATAATTAGGGAGGATGACAAACTTGGATATTCTGTTACCTTATCCATTTTTAAATGATTTCTGTAATCCAGTGTAAAATAATTCATAATGAAAGCAATTATTACATTCATAAATGTAATGAATGTTTAAATATGATTAAAGATGGTTTATAAAGTAAAATAAAATACAATATTTGTTTTAAAATTGAGTTTCAATTTTAATTAATAATTGGTTTGTCTATTTCCCTTATAAATTTGGTCTGAGTTGAAGCACTTAGATCAAGTATTTTCCCGATTGAAACTTGTGTTTCATTATAAATATATACCTTCTAAGAATTTTAAAAATCTTTCCTTTAAGATACTTTTTGATTGATCTAATAAGCCTGAAGACATCAGGCCTAGTGCAGACAGTGTCTGATCCATAGTCAACTCTGCTATAAGTTCTTCATTAAAGTTAAATATGTTTCTATCAACTGGCAAAGTTTTATTTAATATTTTAAATCAAATAAATTTAGGATAATTTAACATAGCCTTAAATTTTCTTTGTTTTAAGAACAAGTAATCGTTAATATGAATAATTCATCTGCTATATTGAAATATTATAGCTTAAAATACAGATGTAATATCGACATGAAAGTGGTTAGCAAAATTTTGTTGCTTTTGTCTATAATTCCATTAAGTTTTTACCATTTAGTTTAAATATTCAGTTGTTTCAGATAATTTTTTATTGCAGAAAATTATTGTTATTATTTTGCTTCTTATAAGGATTTATAATAGCAGTTGCTTTTTCAATTAGTGTTGTTGTTCTTAATTATAGCTGCTTCCTACGATGTTATGCCAATTGCCTAAATTTATGGTAAAAATATCCCTCCTTTAAAAAATATATATATATATTTTTACAATGCAATCATCTTAGTAAATTATTTTGAGTTTTCTGTCTAGGAATACTATGTTTTTCGTGAAAAAATTGTAAATTGAAAATAATTTTTAAAAAAATCACTGTTGGTATAACAAAGTTTAAATGTTATATCTATGAATCTACTACCTGCTGTGCTATTAATCTACTCTTTATCTGCTACAAACATTATAGTTTATTTTTTTTAAAAAAAGAGTTGTTTACCAATTGTCTGAGTTTCTTGTTATGGAATACTATATTTTTTATACTATGCACCAACTTAATTTTTCTGGAAAAATTTTTCACTAAAAATGATCATTTCTGGTATAACGAGAAAGAACTACGAACATCCTTTGCCTGTTACTTGTTATATTATGCCAACTGCCTTAAAATATTGTTAAAATGTTTAATTTTTTTAACTATATCATGCTATGCAAGAATTTTTTTTTTTTGTGAAAACTTGGAAATAAAATTAATTTCTAGTCCAACAAGAAAGTTTGTTATATCAGGAACAATACTCTTTCCTAAAGCTGACAATAAATATGGTAATAAATGCAAATCAGATAATGAAGGGAATATAATACCATAATTTAATTAATTATCACATTACTTGATTATTGATTAATATTGTTTTATTGTTGCATTTTTTCTTCATTTTAGTTTAAAAATAATTTCTGAATTTTTTTAAACTGAACTTGATTATTGATTAAACTTGTCAGAAAATATTTAAGGAAGTAAGTTCATTTTATTTTCATTTGGTGTTAATTAAATTTGGCATAATAATTTAATGCATCTTAAGCAAAAAGATAATATTAATTTCAGTAACTTATGGAATTGATCAGTGAGTAATTGGTTTCCCTTCATTAAGTGCTTTTTAGTGTCACATTTGAAGTTTAATTAGTTTTGTTTAAAACTTTTTTTTATATCAACCTTATTTTAAATAAGGATATATAAGTATTGGTAGAGAAAGATAAACTGTCCAAGATTCTGATTATGTGAAACAGGCCTAATATTTATTATAAAAATATTTGCATTGTTTGACTGTTATAAACTCAGTTTTACTAATATATTCATGAATAGAAGATATAAACTTTTTTTTATTGCAGTTATTTATTAACTACAAAGCTTACTATAAATAATACAACTGACTAGATCTTCAGACTGGAAAATTGTTGCTTTTAACTTTTTTTTTACTGTTTAAAATTGAATTAACTTCTAATTTACTTACAGGTTATAATAAATGTTTATTGAGTAATATTCTTTAAAAATTGAATTTGTCTTCTTTACTTTAAAAGATAATTACGTTGCATATCATATCTTCAATAATATAATATAGGTAGAACAAAGTTACTAATAAGTTATGATAGTAAATTTACTTTCAAATTTACACTGAATGCCTAAAGTTATTACCTATTTTCAAGCTTTTAGAGAATTTATTTAGATAACATTCAGAAAACTCAAGCAATGGCCATTTTAATCTGGTAGTCATTTTATATTGGAAAAGTATAATTAATTATTATTTAAAGTAGGGTTCATTTAAAAATTCATTTGAAACTAAATTAAAAATTAGATAAATAAAATATTTAGTCTTATATGTGACTGGTGAAAAGCTAATAAGTTTTTTTCTAATAAACAAAGAAAAAAAAAAAAACTTAATATATGAATAGGTTTATAAATTTCTTTGTCATTCTCATCAAGAATAATTGGCTGAAAATTTTATTCTCATCAAGAATAATTGGTTGAAAATTTTATTCTCATCGAGATTAATTGGTTGAAAATTTTATTTGCTTATGAAATTTCTTTGTAAAGCTGAGTTTATTTAATAAACACTAAAAAGAAGAAATGAATTTATGGAATTTTATATTGTTGAATAATTATTTTATTTAAGACAGTGATTACCAATCTTTTTTTCTCGAGATAAAATCTTAAAACCCTGAAAAATTTCGCACTTTAGTTTAAATTCTTATTAAATGTGATACAGGTATGTGTTACTTATTTATTTTTAAAAATATCACAGACCTATTGCAATATAAATGTTTAAAAGTATAAATTATTGAAAAATTAAATGGGAAAATAAAAATATAATATCAAAGTATATTACCATTTATTTTAGTCTGAAATTTTTTTGTGTTATTCTCTCTCTGAACTTAAATGTAGTTTCAAAAAAAGGGAATTTAGAAATCAATTTTATATGGATAAATTGGAATGAAAGGAAAAAATATATGAGTTTCTGTTCACCGCATAAAATATTAATTTTTTACTGATAGATCATCAGATTTTTCAGGCTCCTTTTAAATAATGTAAGGCAATAAATAGTTAACTTACTTCATAGCAATGAGTTAATTTGTTTTATCGTTTCTGGTAATTATCCAATGAACAATTTTATTTTTTAAATTTTATTATTAAAAGTGTGTATTTTATTTTATTTGGTTGTTAATAATGAAAAAACACAATTCTTCAATATGCCTGTACCTCTATTTAAAATTGTCAGGGTTTTTGTCTTTATTCATGCTTTATCTTTTGCTTTCTGAGAAGTTTGTGATTTTTATGTTTTAAGAGTGATTTTGAATTTTTAACTTATTTTTTTTTGAGAAGTGTGCCTGTATTTACATTATTTTTTCATATGTAATATATAGTGAAAAGTAGATATGAAGAAAACATGGATATTTGCACACTTTTTTGCAATCATAACTTCTTTATTCTGAGTACCTAATTGAAATGTTTTTCACATGTTCCACCATAGAAGTAACTACTTATTTCAGATTTTGTTTATGAATATCTTTATTTCTTTAAAAATTTTTTTTCATTGATTACTTAATATACAGTAATTTGAAATCCATATTAATAAATATTTCTCCTGTGTGTCATTTTTCACTTCTGATTGTTTTTCTATTGAAAAATACATCGATATGTTATGAAAAAAAACTATTAAATATTTTGCTTTTAATTTTATTTTATTCTTTGATCTTTTGTTCCAGGAAATCAGATTTGAAGTTGGTTTTTAAAAACAGTAACGATCTACAGATATCACGTTTTGTAATCTTAATCTAAAAAAAAAAAGCAAGCTTATTTAAAAAAGAAAGTTCAGAGGTATTTTATGTTCAGAGATTTGCTCTAACTGAAAATTTATTTAATAATTAGTTTTAAGAATATCACTTAATATATGCATATTGGCAGTATGCATATGTTAAGTGATAGCATAATTTTTTCTAAAAATAATTCTATGGCAATATTTTTAGAAAAAAAAAACGAAGTGAAGTGTCACAGGTTGAAAGAGTGATAAAGTCTGCACATAGTAGAAATCCCCCCCCCCCCCCCAAGTTCTTAAGATTGAAAAAGTTTGAACATTCTTTGGCCATATGATGTGATCTAATAAAAAGCAATTTGATTTATTCATGAATGTTTCATTAGAAATGTTTTACTGACAGTTTCTGATCACTTTTTTAAACCCTCCAAGCAATTTGTTTTTATTTAACTGAGACAAACTCTTATGCTTCAGATTATTCAAACTGTATTCAACCAAGACCAGTTTTTACGTTTGAAAAACTGAAGAGAAACAAAATGTACCTTTTAACAAGCCTTCCTTGAAATCCTTGCCTCTATCACATGAAACATTTTGTATGTTAAGACCTGAAACAACTCAATTTTCTAATCTGTGTATTTTGATCTTCAGTGTCTGAACTGATTGAATAAAATAAAATGGATTTCCTGAGCAACTCCTTGTAATAAAATAGAATGAATTGTAAATGTTCTGTTTAGTCATGTAAATATATTTCTTTTTTAATCACATGAAATAATTCTTCTAAAGACCAAATATTTCATCTTTTAATTACCTAAAGAAATGGTTATAATTTCAAAAGCAATTCTGAAACATTTAACAATACTGAAATTTAAATGCCTTTGTTCATATTAAAATGTGTCGTTGAACAGCCTATCCAAATTTTGAGTTTACGATTACCAATGTTCAACTCCAAAGCCTTGTAATTTTTAACCCAATCCAGTAGACAAGAGAACTCCTGGATCAAGTATTTTATTTTTATATCCGTCGTAGAACAACCGACCCAATTTTGGATTTTCGACTACCAATGTTCAACTCTGCAGCCTTGTAATTTTGAACCAATCCAGAAGACAAAGAAACTTCTGGATCAGTACCCCCAGAGGTATTGATTTGTTATGGGAACATGGAGGACTTTGCGACTCGACAGATTTAACATGCATCAGTCACCATTTACTACACGAGGAGTCTTCAGCTGGCTGGGATTGAACCCACAAACTCATGGCCAGTGCCCTGCCAACCAAGCTATCCCAGCCTTTGGATCAAGTGTTTGGAGAGATTTGCCTTCATGGTCAACTTTTTTGATGGAACTTACCCGCATTTGCCTTACATGGAGAGGAAAAACTCCCACAGTTTGCCTGACAGCAGGGGATTCTAACCTATGATCCGTCAACTACTGAGGATATTTTACATCAGTACTGCAGTCGGTGCAGAATTCTTATAGACCAGCTATTACTGGGAATTGAACCCAGGTCACCTCATTATGAGGCGAGTGCTTTATCCACTTAGCCACCATGACTCTAATGCTTTAGTTTAAGATTTTAATGCCATTAGATATTTTCACAGTTAAATGATGTAGCAAAGAAAACAAATTGTATCTGATAGGCTAGATTTATTAAGGCTAGCACAGGGTTTGCTTTAGAACATAATAATCTCTTAATACCTAAGTAAAAATTGTTTACTCATCAATATCATTGCTATCAAAATGGCATTTTTAAAAGAGAAGATTCTGATTTACTACTCTTGATATTGATTTCTATTGTTAAACTGCCATGTGAAATAATTAAGATTGTACTTGAATATAAAATTTTTCAGTGGTGAAGAGCTTAAAATTCCAATATTTTATGTAATTTTTTTATGAAGAAACTTATGTTTCTAACTGAATTTAGTTTAAAATTCTCTAAACTATAAGTAACCACTTTAAAGGTTTTTCCAACTCTTAATATAATGCTAAATAATATTTAAAAAAAGAAGCAGTTAGAAACGTTACAACTCACAAGCCTTTCACTTTTTACCCAATTTTAAAAGAGCATAAATAGAAATAAACAAATTTAACAATCAACGAAAAAAAGCAAAATTTACGAAAAAATTATTGAAAAACTATGTGACCCTTCCACTTCCTCCAGTTGAATATCACATGTAGATCTTGAGTACTGTTAAATTTAAAGAGTGTAGAAAATAATTTTGCAATTGAGCTAATAGATAATTTTGCAATTAGCACTTGTGCTAATCTAATGAAAGAAACTAAAAATGAACTTGAAATAAACTCATATGGAACTTTTTTAATTAGAGCATTAAGTATTAAAAATTCACTTAAGACACTTCCTTGAATCGTAATTTTACTCTTAACAAATAAGAAGAAAGCATATGCTTTTTTAATTCCAATAGGACTTTAATATTATATAGGATTGTTTTGCTGTGATAAGATGGTCTGAGAAAGTTATTAAGTCACAAGTGACTTTAGCCATGTTGTTGAGGATCTGTATACTAAATTTGATATGAATAATAGTTATGTTTAGTTCAGCATTTGCAGACACACTAGCACGTTAAAGATAGTGTAAAATAGTATTCCTAAGAGGAGAGTATAATTTGCTACATTTATTTACAATCACAATTTAGTTTACTCACAATTTAGAAAATATCAGTTTAGTATAAGAATCAAATCTCAAAATTGGGTTAAACACCTTTCTTTTCTATATAGCATTAAAGTGAGAACAATTAAAAGTAAAGAATAATGCATTCCACTTACAAAGGTCAGATGGATTAGAATTTTAATACTGAAATAATAAAACTTGAATTTATTTTTGTTTATGACACATTTATAAAATAACTAATAAAAAATTCAAGCAAATATATAAAAAATATTTTTTTAATGAGATTTCAATAACAAGTAATAAAATAACAATTATTACAAAGCATAAATTACACTAAACCTTTTAATAATTTAATGGTAAATAACTTTTTCATCATAAGAACACAGACTAAAAAAGAAAGGTAGTGATAAAAGTTGTTCTTTTCCTTGGTATTTGAATAATTTGACCACCTAAATATTTTGTATACATTGAATATCATAGTATATCAATATTTTTTTTATAAGAGGCAATAAAAATACAACATCTACAAGATATGCACTCTAGTATTGAATATATATAAATAAATAAAAATTGCACACAGGTTACGTTTTTACCTAAAATTTTGAACTTGTAAAACAGATACGGTTCTCATAAAAGAACACCTTTTTCAAGTACATGAAGGGAAGATATCCAGTCGAGGAAAGATGTAACATAAAGGCACTCATTACTTGAATAATTCACATCATGTGAATAATCATCACATAAAATCATTACAAGTGTCACATATCATCGCATTGATTCAAGATAATTTTTTCTTGTCCAAAAAATTACAATCTTTGGAGTGGTAAATTTCATAAAGGACAATAATATTTGAATTGTTCATCTTTATCTCAAAACTAAAATCATTGATTTGATGTGCTTTGCTATGTGGTTTTTAACATTTCAATTACTAACCATTTGAGCATTAACTCTAAACAGTTCTGACAGGAACTTTTTCAAACCAGGAAATCTGTAGTTTAAAGTTCAGATAACGTAAGAACTAATACTCAAAGGTTGAAGCAGCTGAGAGAATTTTTTTTTTTTTTTTTAGTAACACATACAATTCTATTAATAAATAATGAGAAATTAGTTTTTATAACAGGTAAATATTTTCTTTTAAATAAAAATAATTTTGTGCTCTTACCTATGAATTAAAATGTAAATACTTCATTAGTTTTTCTGCAAAAAAATTCTGTCATAGGTAGTTTAACGTTTATCAGAATAAACTATCTTAATTATTTAATTAATTACAAAAAATGGTTTTTAATCTAGTGTTTAAAAATAATAAATTAAGAAAAGAATTCATGACAAATAGGCAGCATATAATTGAACTCTATTCATACAAATACACCACATAAATCTACTTTACTTTTTAACTTCTGAACATAATACACAGTAATCATTTCACTTTATATTTACTTCAGCAAATAATAAATTAGATAGTTTTAATTTAAATATATTAAAGCAAAATCATTCTATATAAATAAAGTGAACAATCCAGAATTAGGAACAGAGTTGACATTGTCTGGTTACATAATTTAGTGCAATTGCACTCCACAGCAGGAAATTCTTCATAACTGTAAACTTGACCAAAGGCACTTCTTTAAAAGAGGAAACCCTTTTAATTAATTTTCTCAAAGAGGGTGCACCATTTTAATAGTTAAATATGATTTATTTGACTTTGTACAAGCTTAAATATATCATTTCAATTTAATCTTTAACCCAGTAGCAGAAATCTTCCAGCATCTGTAGATTATTTCATTTAAGACTCCTTTTGCAAATCCATTCTCCAAACTTATTTCAAATAAAAATCTAAAATGAGAGAACAGGGAAAGGAACAAAAAATAAAGAATTTTTTTCTACAGTTAATTGATTACAGACTGAACTGTATAAGGATTTATTGTAACTTATGAATGTCATTGTATAAAACTCAACTTAAATTTAAACATTATAAAGTTTATATGTATAATTTTTAAAGATACAGTGAAACTTCCAGGAAAGACCACCTCTATTTACAACCACTATAGAGAAGCACAGAATTTTTTCCGCAGCGTTGAAGAAAACCTTTAGGAGAGACCATTACAACCTCTCCTAGTGACCAGACAAACATCTGCACCAAATGCGGAAACAGTCAAATAAGGAAACACGAAAAAATATCAAAACAAAATTTTTTTAAAAAAATAAGTAGATCAAATTATTTGTGTGAGGCTCGTATTTAGAGCATGTTACAGCCTCGCGTTGCAGTTCGAGTGCACTAAAGATGATGCTATCAATGGTTTACTTTTAAAGTTAAAATAGAAATAAAAGTTATTTTTGAAAAAACAAGCATCTCAAACAAATCTCATCTCATCTTTTAAAGCTAACTAATTTTTATGATATGAAATTAAATGCAAATTTAAGGAAAAAATATGGATGATGTTTTCAATAAAAATGTAAACAGTAACAATCTCGAGCTCAATACCATCTCTAGTTCCGGTTAGAAAGTTTGCAACTGCTTACTATAGCTTATTCTGCGAGGCAATATTTTCAAACAGATAGTTTTGTTTACGATAAAATAAGTAAATTAGATAATTTCTGAGCTCAAATCTGCCGTATTTCATAAGATATTAATGTTAAGTAATTCTGGTGAGTTTGAAGTGAAAATTTGTTTTAGTTATTTATAGATATATTGTTAAAAAAGGTGACATGGTTGCTAGATTTTGAATAACTCAATTTTTTGGCAGTCCTGATTTGGCCTCTTTCCATTTGTTTATTACTGTTTGTTCTTGTTGCAAGCTGTGCACCATCTTACGTCAGTGTTAGCACCTTTAGCATTGCAAACACAAGTAATAAGTAATCAAATACCACGTTTGCAAGAATCTCAAAACACAATGATCATGCTGTGGGCCAAATGGTTTTAAAATACACTGGAAACAGTAACAAGGAAGTATAGGCAGTATGGAGCTTCCATAATTGTTTCTTTAAAATAAGTAATTCATTAATAATTAATAACAAGTAATAAGTAAGTTCATTAATAGCTGGTAAATTTGTTTTTACACATAATTATATCAGTTGGGATCATTTTTCCAGATGCCTAATTTTATACATCAATCTGTCTTTTCATGACGCCAGCAGAAGTGGCATTTCCACACTAAGTAGATGACACTGACTAAAATTAAAACAGTTTGGGAAAAATCATGTATCTTCAATAACAATTTTGAAGCCAATGAAAGTAACCTTAAGAACGATCAACTTCCCAATGACCATTTTAGTGTGGAACAGATAGTGGCCGATCTGGAAAGGTTTCCCTGTGCTATTTGCAAATTTCACATCATGTACTTAAAATTAATCTGAATTTTTAGTTTTGCAATCTGTATTAAACTCTGTCAGACTGTATTGACAAATTTTTTTGTAAAGGTAGTACTGCAGATTCACTCTTTAAATTCTGCGATTTTTTTAAAATTCAAATGCAATAAACTTTATTTTTAAAATAATATTGAACATAACAGTTCAACAAAATGCAGCTACTTTTTGACTTATAATAATGAGCAAGTTTTTCATAAACTACTTTGCTTAAATGAAAGATTCATAGTTTTCCCTAACGTAGTTTTGAGTTTCTGTATTCGGAATGCAATTTAAAGCTTCTTCAATTTTATCTTTGTCCCCATCATAAAATATTACAATTTCCTTTACATACAACAACCATACACAACATTCACATTGATTATTACAACATTCAGTTGGCTTTTCTGGAGAAAACAGTTTATGATTAAGTTTTCTAACTTTTTTTAAAGGTTCCTTTATATTTCGGGAATTCATGACTAAATTGTTTACTGAAATTTTATGAGTCTTCTTTGATGTAAGTGAAGAAATGTCTACCATTCGGGTACTTGAACAAGTATCAGTGCTATTAGTAGTCGTTTGAACTGATCGAATGCTAGAAGGCAACAGGTAACTGAACAAAAGTGTTTTATTCTTCATGACTGGGATAAATCTTCTCAACATTTTTGAATTTCAAATCACAGCTGAAATAAAAATAATTACATTAATAATAATAAAATAAAAATTTTGTTCTAAAAAAGGTAGTAAATGCAATTGTAATAATTGAAGGTAAAATTTAAGATTTTTTCCCCCTTCTTTGGTTTGGTTAGTTTCCAAGGTTCCTGATTTTTAAAAAAAAAATCAGATTTTTTTTTTTTAAATTGGATTTTTTTGAATTAAATTGGATTGTTTTGATTTTTATTTAAATATACTGAAAGAACTTTGATTTATGATTAAAAAAACTTTATAAATGTTTAATCAAAATAAAATTAATCTTAAAACTATATTATAACAATATTTTAGGAGCTTTAACTACCTAAAAACAATTTTTCATTCTAATGAATGCTTTGAATGCATAGCAGCAACCATTTTGAAACAAATGCATGATTGAAATTTAAAGACAAGATGAAATAGAGAATTTCATTTTTAATCCTTTATCAAAATAGATATGTTAAACTAAAAAAATTTTTAAAAAAAATCTAAATACTCATTGGAATCTTTTTCCAGAAAATTTCTTTATAGAAAATCTGATAATGTCAAAGATACTGTAAACATATGAGAAAAAAATACTTATTGATAAAAGAGATAGCACAATTCTAATTCTGGGTTATTAAATTTAATAACATAATCAGTTTCATTCTGTGATTTGAAATTAATGTGTAATAATTTAATAAAAATATAATATAATATAATTTAATAATAAAAGTACAATTAATTTAAAGCATTGCTTTTTAAATCAATATATATATAAAAAAATCAGCTGATTAAAATCAACAAACCCTGTTAGTTTCCCAAGCAAATTAGTTATAGCAAATTCTAAAATTATTTATATTTTCATAATTGGGATAAATTTTCAATATTTTAGAATTTCAAATCACAGCTGAAATAAAGAAAAAAGAAAGATGAAATGTTTTTTTTTTCTTTGCAGGTTTGGTTAGGTTTTCCAAGCAAATTCTAAAATTATTTTTGTTTTGAGAAACATAAAGCACTTATAGATACACACATATTTTAAGTTTATTAACTTAATTATAAGAAAATTTTTTCTGAAGCTTTGAACTCTACTTATTTTGAAATTTCTATAACTAAAGGCAAGATAGTAAAAGTATAAAAAATCTGAACAAAAAAATTCAGGTTCTGAAATACTAATTTTTCTTCAATACAACAATATGCATTAACAACCAGTATAAACCAACCTATTCTACTTCTTTTCCAAAAGTTTTTAGAATCCTGAAATTGTGTTTTGGAATGAAATTATTACACAAATTATCTAAGGCAGTGCAGAAGTTAATAGGTTAAGTAACTTTATGATTATTAATCTTTATCAATTATTTCAAAATTGAATATTTAATGAGAAGTGATTATTTTCTGGCAAGAAAGATTATTTATCAATTATCAAGTTCATGCTTCAAGTATAATGTAGACAACTGGGACCCAGATTAATTCTGCTTTAATTATTCTCAGAAAAATATTCATATTTTTTTCATATAAATATTCATATTTTTTTCATTAAATATTAGTCATAATTTTTCATATCTTGAAGAGGTATCTTTTATTCAAAAAGAAAGTATTCCTATTTTATTCAATGCAAAAAAAGCCAGATTTATACAATTTTTACTATTTAAAAGTTTAATGTGATATAACATTTAGTAAATGGCTTCAAAACATAATCAAACAAAGCAATTTCTTATTCTTTCTTTTTAATGCTCTCTTTCCCTGATATACATACATACACACACATACATATATATATATATAAACAGTCAAATATAACATGCTACTATACTGAGTTCCTATAAAAATAGAATTTTCATTACATTTTAGAAAAAAAAAATTTATAATATAAAATTTTTTATAATATATATATGAAATAAAGTTATGTGTATGAATGGGTTATTTTAACAAAAAATTTCGGTATTTTTCCATTTCACTGGCTTCAAGTAAATTCTGCTTATTTTTTTTATTTTCTGATAAAATTAGGAACTACATAAAAAACTAGTAGAATTTACATCCGTCACTGGCGACTTTCCCTTTGCGTCGGCGAAATGAAAAAGTACCACGATTTTAAAGGGAACATTAAACATTTACACGTAACTACTGGCTTTTAATAGTAGATATTTTAAAAATTGCTATTTTCTAGAAAAGCTCATCTATGCAAGCTAGTATATGTAGATATTACGCTACATTAACGTTTTGCTTAGTTCTTGATATTAAAAAAAAAATGTATTTAAAGCTGATGTTATTTAGAAAGGAACCAAGCACATTATAGCATTAAAACTTTTTCCTTAATACAAAGTTTGAAAGCTTTGGTTATAACTTTTTTTGAATAACTGCAAGATTCATTATTATTTTTTTAAAATCTCTCTCCTAACATTACATTCATAATTGTTAGACTCATAAAAATAAATATATCTAAAAATTTCATATTATGATTTCGTAATTATTTACTTATAATTACGAGGACACTAAAAAAGGAAGAAAAAAAATTGTGTCTGCTACTCAACAATCCATCAGAAAAAAGCAATGACATACCTCCTAACACAAAACAAACATTAAATGGAATTTATCAAAATGTATTAGAAATTCTAGAATTATAATCTGGGAATCAAGATTTCGAAATTTTTAATTTGTTACTTTTATTAACTTTTTTTAGTGCGCTATTGTCTGATTATTTCTGTCCAACTGAATAACCATTAAATTATACTCCAGTAGTAGTAGTACTTAAATTACGACGCATTCAAACTGTGTTTCTTTGTTTGCGCGAGCTAATCGATTGCATGCATGAAAGACGTGCGTGCTTTTTTTTCTTATTTTCCGTCTTGCTTTCAATAAATTCGTGTCCCGCAGTGGACTGATCGTTAAGACACGGTTCCCAGCAGATCACCGAAGTCAAGCATCACTGGCTGCGGTCAGTGTGCGGGTGGGTGACCACTTGGATCAGTCTGCGTAGGGACCGAGGGTGTGCGGTATTGGTCCTCGTTAAACTGTGCTACTGTAAAGTGCTCGACTTCGCGTGCAGGTCGTTGGGCTACCGAAGCAGGGGTGCCATCCCCTCTGCTGAGGATCAAAATTGTGATGGCATGTCTTCGGATCATCCTCAGGGATGTTTCCCAGACCGTCGCCAATAGCCCATTGTGCAGCTCTAGTACGACGTAAATGAACTACAACAACAACAACAACAACAACAACAATAAATTCGCGATCGCAACGAACTATAGGGGGCGTTGTTGTATGAGACGCTTACCTGCGATTTCCATATGAACCGTCATTCAGTTACTCTGGAGACGTCGTTAATGTAGCGTGTAGCATTGCAACGTTCCTTCTTTAATGTGGCTTATTAAATTTAAAAAAGAAAAATGCTTGATCTTCTTTCTTGTACAACCGAAAACAAAATGGTATCTCTTTTTATTAGAGAAGGAATATCCAAAACACATCGGAAAAATATTTGTACATTAACAGAAAAAAATATGTATATTCTTATAAGAGTTAAAACCTAATGCCCGAGAAATAGTATTACTAAATTTAATGATATAACATGAAAGGCCCATTTAAACTTTACATTCTATAGTTTTAAGAATCATATTAGTTCAAAAATTAAAATGAACAAAAAGTATACATAAGCCTCATAATTTTATGAAATTTAATTTTGTAAACAACGTTTTTTGACAACAATTTTTATCAAAAAATTTCAAGTTTCAATAAAAATTATTATTTAGAAACTAAGAAACGTAAAATAAAGAATGCTGACGAAACAAAAACAAAAAAAAAAACAATTCTTTTTTGTCGCCATTTTTAGTGCTACGAATATTCGTCTTTGGGATTTGCCAAAAACAAAACAAGATGCAATTTTATTTTTTCAGGAGGGAAATATTTGACCGAAAAAACGAAAATGTACCAATTCCCACAACATAAAACTTTATCTTGGCAAACGTACGTTTCGGAAATGTTATTTCATTTGGAATCTTATTCATCAGAGTTCATATGGCGATATGATTGTTTTGAATCTATGCTAAACTCTATATCGGCTCATTTTCCACCGAAATCCAATTAACTATTTTGATTTTAAATAAAGTGTTTTATTTTATGAACTGTCGCAAAAATTTTAAGTGTAGATTGGCGGCACTCAAAAACCGCCAAATCTGTAGCGGCGGTGGCGTTAATACATCGTAAGTACCGAATTTTTATTCCATACTTTTCTGAATCATATTATTTCAAATATTGGAATATACAAGAAGTATACATAAACACATAATGTTATACCATTTAATTTTTCAAAAGTATTTTGAGAACAATTTTTATCAAAAAATTATAAACTAAAAAACGGAAAATAAAGAATTCTTAGGATAAAAAAAACGATTTGAAGAATTATTAACATTGAAATAAAAACTTTCATATTGTTTCTTTTTTTATTATTCTTATAGTTCTTAATCAGACGTAAAAAACCATTCTGTAGAGAACCATCATCAAATGAAAAAAAATATTTACAAGCTAATTTTTTATTGTAAAAATCATTGCACTTACCTGATTTATAATTCCCGGAGAATTCCAAAATGATAAGTTCCTTGTTTGAAACATAGATACATAGATAGATAGATACATAGTTTATCCCTTCATTACTTTTAGATAACATACTACACAGCAAAATTTTATAATTGATATGAATTTGAATATGTAGCTAAAAACAGAATAGCTGAATTCTAGTTGAACTTATTCTTTCAAAATTAAAAAAAACTTACCAAGAAAACGATTTAAATTAATTAAGAATCAGCACAAATGGCACTATTTCAAGTAACTTGGATAATTTTTTATTGTTGTTTTCCGAATTATATGGATACAGAAATATATACTATTCTATAACGAAGAAGAATATGCTATAACTATTACAATTCTGTATGTTCTGAATTCATATTTATTCACTGGAATGACGAAAGCAATGTTGACTTCACTTTAATTCGTAATGAATTGAAGACAGAAGAAATGCATTTTACCTTAATACACACATCTGTAACAGTATCCGAAATCGGAAGTCATCAGTTGCAAGTTTGTTGATAATAGAAATTAAAAATTATTGAGGAATTTTTCTTCAAATGTTTGGCGTGTTCTGTTCCTGAAAGATTTACTAATATTCTGGAGATTTTTTTCAAGTTCTTCGGCCTTTTCCTTAGGGAAATTTTGTTTCTTATTTGCTGCTAAAAAATGGCGTCTGATTCAGTCAATGACTTTGATGGAACTAAATGAAAACGTGATAAATTAATGTCCGATATTTACAGGCTCCCGCTAGACGGCGTACTCGAGCGTTGCGATCGCGAATAGCAGTTTATGTTTAAAACCAGCTGGATCGTTCCTCCTGATGCCTACTTCCAGAAGAGGACACAATACCTCATCTTTGTAACAGCAAGTAATGTTAATTTTTTTATTTTTTTAGTGTGGAAATTTATGTAAATTAGGGCGGAGAAACGCTAAATATTTTTACATTTGAAAATTTTTATTTGATAATTCAAGTTTAGGTCAATGTCAGCTCATTTTTAGCTAGTGTGCATTTTATGTATCCTGTAAAAAGAGCTAAGCATCAATATGAAAGAAAGTGGCGACGTTTGTGGCTTTCCTTTGTATGTTGAAATCGTCTGAGGTCTTATGATTTAATATTTAAGGAACTCCAACTCTATATTTTTTGAACTCTTCAAATTTGTTTTGAATGAATAAAGTATGTAAAATGTTCATTTGAAATATTTAATTTGGATAGTCTGATATGTAACCAAACAATATTATTATTTTGCAGTATTTCAAGTCAGTAGTACTGTCGTTTGAAGAACATTGTAACTGATTTTAAAATATGATGGGAATATATAACTGGATTCCTAAGTTGAACTTAACAAAAAGTATATATATATATTTTTTTTTTATCATTTCCGTTTTTCTTTGATTGATTTTTCAAGTTGTCGGTATTTTTTGGGAACATTTATAAGCAACGAGCATTTCAATATACAAGTTGAATTCGGGCGGTACTACTTGGTGCTGTCTCTCCTATTGTGCTATCTGTCCTTTTCTACTTGACGAAGGTTTATAAGCCTATTTTGAGCACACAAACCTGAAAATTTATGTAATTGCAATAACCAATATACAAGTTTTTTGGTGGGTAATGCTAACTCAATGGGCACTTTGTTGTCTTTGGTCTCAAACTTCTAGAGCTTTAACATTTATGACCTGATTGACTGATTACTGGCTGCTGAGATCATAGGTGCAGGGTCTCTAAATAATTTTTAAAAACTTCAGAATTTTTCTAAATTCTTACTTTTAAAAAAAATCACTGAAAAACAATTTTTAATTTAATACAAATTTAAATTTTTAGATAATTTATCTAAAATTTAACAAAATAATTTTATGTTTATCACTTATATGTAAATGATATCTTAAAATCATTTAATGACTTTTTAAAAATTATTTCGATTTTTACTTTATTATTTCAACATATAATAGTGGTTGCCGCTTATTTAGTTTAATTTATGCTTGATGAAATTTTTTAAATTGCACTAATTTTCTATAAACTTTGTGTAATACTTTTTAAATACTACTTACTTTTTTAACCGTCGAAAGTTTTTAGTATTATTTTAAAGTATTTTTTTCTTACAGCATTAAACAACTTCCACCTTGTTTAGAATTCTGAATTTATGCTCTGATTTGCTGATCTGCTAGAAGTGTTAATTTCTAGGCTTAATTTTATAGAATACTTATGTTTAATATTTTTGTAATTTTTAATCAAAAAGTTCCATTTCAATATCAAACATTCTGTCTAGTTATTGTTTAAAAATACAATACAGATTGTTTTGGATTTTATACTATTTTTCTATGATAACTGTATGTTTTGAAATGTATGATTGTATGTATGAGAAATGAAGCATAATTGTCATAAGAACAATTTTCTAATATTTACATAAAAAAGTAAAAATTAGAAATATCTGGGAATAAAAAACTTGAAATTAATTTTTCAAAAATTCTGTATAATTATTTTTTAAAAATACAATAAATTTTTTTTTTGGATTTTACACTATTTTCCATGTTAACTATAAAATTAAAAATTGAAATGGAACATAATTCTTATAAGAAACAATTTTCTAATATTTACTTAAAAAAGTAAATATAAGAAATATCTAGGATTAAAAAAAAATAATTTGTTAAAAATTCTGTATAATTATTACATAAAAATACGCTTAGACACCGAGAAAATTCTAATTTTTATGTAATCCTCTCTTGAAATAGAAATGTGGGGCAGAAAAATAAACTGACCACCTTGAATAACTTTTGATATAATGATCGGATTTTAACGCCCTAGGACTCAATCTAAACATACAAAAGGCAAAATTAACATTAAGGGATCCAAACTTCCATATCGCTCTTCTGGCCAAATCATAGGGATCATATTTTCCCGATTGTGGCTACCCCCTAGATTTTGGGGGTCAGAAATCCGAATCCATCTAAAAAAGTATGTTCATTCTGGGAAATACGTTTTTAAGTTGGATTTCGCGACTTAAATATCGTTTGCACTAATTAATTAGCATATTTGAGGTGGCCCCCTCAAACCATTAAGATTGAGAGCTAGAGCGCGAAAATATGATCATTAGATCAAGCGTAATTCTGGGTGGCTCTTTTTTTCGCTCTGTACATTAATCTTAACCTTGGACACAAATGGTTATCGATGAGAATTTTTACCATGACTTTTTTTTTAATTTCTAGAAAATAAAACATTCAAATTCACATTGGCTCTGGTAACCAGAGTCTGGTTTCACAATATGCTTTTAGCATGAAGAAATTACAGAATCCGGCATATTTCACGAAAGTTTTTAATTAATGTCAATGTAATAGTTTAGACCTCTGTTAAATATAGAAAATTACTCATAAGTTTAAAGACATTTATAAGTTTTCTTTTAGAATTTTAATTTTAATAACATTATATCCTAAATAATAAATAAGTAAAATAATAAAGGAAGAAAGAGGGGAAAAAAATGCGTGCCTCTTAAAAAACTTCTTTCATGCTACGCTTATGGTTGAGACAGTACTCTAGATTTATATGTCCTTCTATAAAATTAAAAAAAGAATTTTATTTTTAAAAAATATATGAAATTGTTTATTAATATCTTTTTTAGAGAATTAGATACAATCAAACAAAATAGACTGAACACATTTCAAAAAAGTTGATAACTCAAAATCATTTTAGACAACTCATTATAGACGTACACCATGAACGCTTGAGCAACAGTTTATTCAAATGCTACGAGTTTCTTAACAATGCTTGCTTTTTCCTGATTTACAGCATAATCTTTCCTTAAACCGGATACCTGTGTCGAGGAGATCACTGCCACAGCTCTCCGCAAAGAGACCAACTCTTTCATCACATACATTCCTGTTGAGTGCTTGACACATCCAATCTCCAACTAAAAGACCCGACGGAAATTTGCTACATGTTGTGTATCCGTTCGTCCATATATCGACCTGCAGGAGTAAAGGTGATATTATATGTAAATATAACCATATTTTTGAAAAATTTCAAAACTGGTGAAAAAAAATATAGAGGAAACAAAATAGTCCACATTTATTTGAAAACGTGAAAGTGGTACTCATTGGTTTAAAGCAGAGTTCCCCATCCCCCGGTCCGTGAATGAAATGGTGCCGGGCCGCCCATTTCATTGAAACTGAATTTAAATTTCTAGATTTATACCCCAAATTAAAAATATGTGTTCCATCAAAATTTTATTTATTTGAAAAAAAGGACCCCCGAAGATAGTGACATAAATTTTTTAATGTTTTAAAAGAAAAAAGAAAAAAAAAAGAAAGAAAATCACCGCAACTACAGGGTTATTCATAATTCCCTCCGGGGTTAACGCCATTTTTCTTTACTACAACTGCTTCAGTGGTACATCTTACTGCCATCTACCGGTAAATGCTTAAATTAAAACTTGAATACTTTTCGGAATAATTTCATATGTTCTTTTTTGTCATATTCGTCATCGTTTTCTTACTATAACGCTTCGATACCCCGGAAGGAATTATGAATAACCCTTTATTTTCTCTTTCAATTAGTTTTAATTAAAAATATCAATCATCATAACTGTAAATATCAAAAATAAAACACGAAAGCAAGGCGCGAAATTTACATCGGAACTGATGAAGAACTTCGTCTTCTCTCTATCGTTATTAAATCAAAATAAGCTAAAATATAAGCAATCAACGTCCCCCCCCCCCCCCCAGTAGGCCGCGGTAAAATTATCAAACGTTGACAGGTTCGCGGTGATAAAAAGGTTGGGGAACACTGGTTTAAAGGACCATGTATTGACGACTAGTTTTCCGAGTTGTCGCCAATGGGAACATCGGCGCTAGAAACCGATAAGTAACTTTAATATCACGATGAAGAAATATATCACGTAAAGAAATATCAATATCTAACAATGCATCATGATTTTTTTTTTTTTTTTTTTACAATTTAGCTAATATATACTATTTTTACTTTTGTTCATATTTTTATTACAGCTATAAAATTTATCAACAGTGGCAATAATATCGAATTTAATACTAATTATTATGCTTGATACTCATGAAACTAACTTTTTGATATGTTAACAGTCAAGGATGTGCAAGGAATGCATTAAAGAATGTGCATTTTGCGAGCCTGGGGTAGTTTATAAACTCTCCAGCAATATTTTTTTTTTCTCGGGTAAGAAATAGTTCAGCATTTATGCTACAACTTTTAATAATGAGTAGTCTTAGTCACGGATATTTCACTTTTTCTGAAAACCAAGGTAGAAATGAAAAATATTTAGCATATTTTTTTTTCTGTTTTCCAGATACTATAAGCCCTGGTATTGGTATTGTGTGTTTAAAAAAAATTTCATTTATTATTTTAAACAGCACTTAAATTACGTTTTTTTAATCCTTGATCCTTGGTTGAGAAGTATTACATATTGGGGGATGTAGGATTCTTATTGTTTAGAGCAGCTAAAATATTTGATGTTAATGAGATTGTAGAAAAATATTATTTTAACAAAAAAAAAAAAAGAAAGAAAATTAAATAAAAATTAATGAATAAAAAATAATATTGGGAGTACAGATTAGTTCGGTCCGTTTTCTTGCGGTCAAAAATACATTTATTTCAGAACAAAATGAATGAACAGATTAATCAAAGTATTGCTGGCCACTACTTTTTCCCACCTTTCAGGCAATTTTCGAATACCATCTCGAAAAAATGTCTCGTCTTTTGAGGCGATCCAAGTTAGAAGCCAATTTTCGATTTCTGAGAAAGAAGTAAACCGGTGACCTGCCAAATCGTGCTGCATCCGTCGGAACAACCAGTAATGAGAAGGAGCAATGTCCGGTGAATATGGCGGGTGCGGTTAAATATCCCACTTGAGCGTTTCCAAATAATATTTCACGACTTTTGCGACATGAGGCCGACCGTTATCATGCAGAATAATATCTTTGTCATGCTTTTGCTCGTATTCCGGCCGTTTTTCTAGTAATGCACGGCTCAAACGAATCAGTTGTAGCCTATATCGATCGCCCGTAATGGAATCGCCTGGTTGGAGCAGTTCATAGTATACCACTCCACTCACCATTCTTGAAACGTCGAAACCATTCTCTACATGATTTATCAGTCGGAGCATTGTCCCCATAAACTTCTACAAGCATTTGATGCTCTTCAGCTGCACTTTTCTTCCAATTAAAGCTGAAACACAGAACCTCCCCCAAATACTGCTTCGTTACCACAAAATTTGACATATTCAACAAAGTAAAAAACATGGCTTTTGTATGAAACTCAAAGAGATATAAACTGAATATTATTGACAGATGTCTAACCTCTCTGAAACCACCGAAACCAGCTGTCACTATGAAACATTCATAACAGCCTGAGCCATCTTATCTAATTTGTACTCCCAATAATAAAAAAAAAAAAAAAAAATTAAAAAATAAAAGAAGAAGCAAAATGTATGTTTTCGTAGCATTCGGCACTTTTTTTTTTAGAAAACTGCACATTTTAACACGGGAGCTGTCAGATTGTTGAAAAAAAAATAAATTAAAGAAACAAACAACAAACTATTCCTAAACTGATATGCCAATTTCTCGCACTTAAACCACAAATTTAGTCAGTTTTTTTTTTTCAGAATTGTCATAAAGTTCAAAGTTTATAGAGGTCAAACTCTCAGAAAAAAATCCACAAAATCTTGAAGGAAGAACGTTGTTGGGAAAACAATGACTTTTTGAGCTTGGAAAGTTTAAGAAACGTGAATTTTTTAAAATTAGACATAATTCTTTCGAAGAGCTTAATGGAATAACTAGGCGACATCTTTAGAGGTATTTATGAAGCCGAGAAAATAACAAAAAGCGATTGCATCAATATCGGTATTTCCACTGTAACAAAATTTTTTTTGCTGTCACGTTAATAATAACATGACTAATCACGTTAGTTTTGAATGTGTTTGCATGATTTTTTATTTCAAATTAGGCAGCGGATAATAAAATAAGGCGAAGAATTATTAGTCTCGCCTTCTAATATATCGGTAATAACATAATTCGGCTAATTAATAGTTAGTTATATAATAATAAAAAAGTAATATAATTTTTTTTTCGTATCCCGATTAAAGGCTGTCTAAAAATTTCACTTACCTGGTTTTTCCACTAACTCTTCAATTAATGAAGATACAGTAATTTGCATGTTTTTATTTATTATTATTTGTTGCCTTTCCTGGTGGCTTTACGTAATTGAATTAAGTAAAATATGATTTTTTTGTAGTTCAAATAGGATAAAAATAAGGAGAAAAAATAATTTGTCCTGAATTAAATTCCCTGTTAATTAAACATATTTTTTGCAAGAAGGAACAGCACTAATTTTTAGAGAGTACACACGAGGATGATAAGATTTATGTTACCACTTGAATGCATAAATCTTTACACTTCACGATATGATCCCCATCGCATCTGGTATCCCCGAGGATTTGTGCTATATAAGCCATTCTGTTTTCTTTTAAAAGTCCATTTTCGGAAATGAGGTAGGTAACACATAGGCAGGTTTCAGCTCTGGTTGACCTAAATTAGAAATTGAAATAGTCTTATACATTGCTGCACATGAATATTATACAGTATTATACATTGTTGCACATGATGGCTATAGTCAATTGATTTTTGAAGATGTTTAGGCTATATCCACCCTCAGAGTGTCTACTGTCTCAATTAAAAATCTCTTTCAGAGGATCTGTCAATTATTATTATTTTTTTAGATCAGTTATTTTTCCTGTCCCTCAATATCAGATTGGTTAGAGAAATTGTATCTTAAGTGATAGTAAACTAAAAATATATTATAAAACTATCGAATTTGAAATAAAGGTCACAAAATTTTTTATGGCCGGTAGACGGTCCTGTATATTTTAATAATTAATAAAGAAACATCAGACTACGAAATGATCTAATGCATTTTTTTATTGAATAATACGAAATGGTTATAAAATAACTTTGTTGAGATATCACCTTCTGGACATCATACTAATTGAGTAAATAAAATAAAATTACGTACAAAGGTATTATGATCTATGCGCTAAAAAATAATGTTATAAACTATTGCTTAACTCTCCCGGTTACAGTTACAGTGACAAAATTTAGAAATTTTTAAACGGCAACACCCACTGTTTTGTTCGAAGTGTCATCCTTAAAGTAAAAAAAACCTGAATTCGAACTGAAACGATGTTTTTTGCGCAAGAAATTTTTGCGATAGACTTTTGTCCAGCACTGCCATTTTTCGTGACCAATAAAGAAAAGAGAAAAGAAACAGTGAACATGTGAGGACGGGCATGTAAACATTTTTTAAAACATTAAATGCTTTCTTGTAATTTTTTTAAAGTTTTTTTTTCTTCTCTCATCTCGTTATTTGTTAGGATAAAAAGCGCAGCTTGGCAAAAGCGTAGCGTCTCGAATTTTTCTCCTAAAATCATCGTTTCAACTCCAATTTTTATTTTTTATTCTAAGGATTACGCTTTGATCAAAAAAATTGGGTGTTGAAAAATTTTGAAATTTTGTTACTTTAACTGTAACTGCTTGTGCTACACAATGGTTTATAAGTCCATTCTTGAGCACATGAATCACAATTCCTATGAAATTTTATTCCGTTCATTCAAATGGCATGGGTTCCAGAGGGTCATATGCCGGCAAAGTAATTTTATAATCAGCCGTTAGATAAAATTAAAAAAAAAAACGCGCGGTAACATATCAATTGTTTTTTGTTTGTTTGGGAAGCGAAAAAAAATATCGTGGTGAGCAAATTGTGGTTATTGCTGTCGAGAGTTTTCATAGAAAAATTGCGACAAAATGAGATAAATTCCAAGTATAAAACTGACGTTCAATTTCATATGGCAGTCATTAACAATGGGAAACAAAATGTTTTTCTGAGTACGATAATCAAATTAAATTTGTACTCGCAATACGTAAAATAAAGTATACACTGATTTTTACGTACTAAAATGATTTACTAATTCACTCCCCCAGCCTTTTTTTTTTTTTAAATATTCCCTGCAAAGGCGACGAAAACTCGCTGTTTTATATTAATGTAAAATAACTTTTATAAAAAAAAAAGTGTTAGGACATTTGGACAGAGATGCCAACTGCCCCGAATTCAACAAAATATTTTGCAAAATGGAAGAGAACTGCAAATTAAAATCTGTAGATTTTCGGTCAATTTTGTCAACTATGGGGCTCAACACGGTTTAACAGTAACAAAGTGGCATTTTACATAAGCCTTTGAATTATTTAGAAGTAATTGCGAGTAAAATCAAATTTACTAAACCAAAACCTATAAATCAAATTTACTAAACCAAAACCTATAAATCAAATTTACTAAACCAAGAATTGTATATTAAAAGACTACCACTCGAAAATATTTATCCTATGTTCGGAGCAAGTTGGCATCTCTGTTATCCTCAAGTTCTGTATCGGGGTTTAGAACATAATACAGCCCATTTGTTCAAACGTAAATATATGCAGTCATCTTTTTTTTTCTTTTACAAAATGTTGAACTTTCATCAGTAAGATAATAATAATTATAAAAAGTTTGGTGAATAAATAGAAGGTTGAATGAATTTCGACACTTTAGAGTAATGCAATTTTTCATGTAAATCCGTGATAATTTAACAGTACAATTTAATTTAATAATCACTCTGTACATTGGAAAAAAAAGATAATTAGAAAAAACTGTGACTAAATGTGATAATTTTCACTCCTGAGCATGTAACTGACGCTCAATTTCATACTGCAGTCATAAACAATGTAAAACACTATGTATTTCTGAGAACGAATAGTCGAATTGAAGGAGTGCGGTTATGAGTTAAATAAACTATTCATAAAATTTTACGCAATGAAATGAATAATTTGCTATACCTTTTTATACAAAAACATTCTCTGCATAGTTTTGCAGTGACGTAAAATTTATTTGTATGAGAGAAGTGGTAAGGAGATTTAGATAGTTGATGATTAAGTTCTGTATTGAGGTTTGAAATGTACTAAAATACAGCCAGTTTGTTCGAGCGTTAGCTCGAGCGTTAAATGCAGGACTCTCATCAATATAAAATAATAATAATTATAAAAATTCAGCAAATAATTAAAAAAATTTAAATTACTCTTGGCATATTAGCAATAAACCGCATTTTTCATGTCAACCGTGGTATTTTCATGATAAAAAGATATTTTACAACACAAATTGAACAGCCGACCCAATTTAGGGTTACTACTACCAACATTCAACACCGTAGCTTTGTAATTTTGAATCCAATCCAGAAGACAAAGAAACTCATGGATCAAGTATTGGGAGAAATTTGCTTTCGTGGAGGACTTTTTGATGGAACTAACCCGCATTTGAGTTACGTGGAGAGGAAAACCATGAGCACCTCCCACGATTAGCTTGACGGCAACGGGACTCTAACCCATGATCCGTCTACCACTGAGAATATTTTGCGTCAGTACTGTGGTCGGTGCCAGTCGACATTTAAAATATTAGATGACAATATTTAAATATATTAGATTAAAACTTTTTTGTCTATTAATGTCACAAACATAACTCAAAATGAAATTCATAAAATGGTACATTACCTAAAACAAAGAATAAAGCCTGCACAGATCAAGTAAAATTTCATGCTTATTTTTTCACCTCTAAATTCAATTTATGAAAATTAAAATAAGACTCAATAATTTTTATGTCATACAAACTAAAGGTATGAATTATATAAGACAAAGTTTTTGAATTGTTATTTATACTGCTGATAAGAATTATTCCACATCAGGAGTGTTCTCAAGAAAAAGATTGCCAACAAAAGATTAATCCTTTTTTTTATTATTTAACATTTTTACTTACTTTCGCCTCATATGTCGTATAAATTTGATAAGTTTCCCGAAATCAAACTTTTATACTTTTTAGAGAAATAATGTTTACTTCAGAATCTCTGAAATTACATTGAATCTTTACAGATAGTACAACAATTAAAATGGCACGTAGGCAAGTTTAACAAGATATATATATATATATATATATATATATATATATATATATATATATATATATATATATATATATATATATATATATATATATATATATATATATATATATATATATATATATATATATATATATATATATATATATATATAATTATTGAGAAGAGGATAATATTATTCATATGCAAGTTGGTCGGGACTTGTGAAACATTATTGTAATAGAGGTAATAGAGGGAGTTATTGTTGTATCGGATATCGTAATAGCGATGAATGATATATGAATGGATGAGGTAAGGGATGAATTTGGTAACAGTTTTAATCAAAGAAATAATAAAGATCGATTGAAATAGCGAATTTTTTTTTTCTTTTAGAATTCAGACGCAAAAAAATCACTCTCTATTTTTTCTAAAATTGTAAATTTAAATACACAAATATTGAGTGAAAAATTGAAATCTTATAAGGTGTTGTGTCCCTTTATTTATAACATGCATAACATGTACAAAGCGCAAATTAAAAAACGGACAACACAGAATAACTTTTGATCTAATGATCGGATCTTCACGTTCTAGGACTCAGTTTAAATGGTTTGAGGGGGTGACCTTAAACATGCTAATTAATTAGCGCAGACGATATTTTAATTTGCAGAATCAGTCACAAAAACTTACCTTCTCTGAATAAACATTTATTTTCTTCGTTAGATTCGGATTTCTGACCCTCAAAATATAGGGGATAGCCGCAGTCTGTGAAATATGGTCCCTATAGATTGGGCAGTAGAGAGTATTGCTCGAGAACTTTTTAAGCGAATTAAAAAAAATTGCAAACAATTATAAAATTCGTTTATCCATATTACATCATTTTTAAGGGTGTAATTTTGCATGACAAAATTAAAAATTTGAGCAAAATCGGTCGAATAGTTTCTAAGAAATGGAATTTAAAAAAAAACGTATTTTTAAAATTTGATTTCGCAGTAGCTATTCGACCTATTTTGTTCAAATTATATATTTAACCATGTAAAATTATATCCTTTAAAATGATGTTAAAAGACTATGCCATACTTCTTTCAACTGTTATTAAGTAAAATAATAAAAAATAACAAATATTTACTAAATGTTATAATTTGCTTAGAATTATTTTTGGATACACGAATTTTATAAAAGTTCTTGAGATATTACGCAAAAAATGAAATTATCATGAAGGAGGAGTCCAAATTTTGGACCACTACTCCTGACAAAAGTTTGGGAACCATATTTCTTAAATTGCATCTACCCCCTAAATTTTGGAGGTCAGAAATCCGAATCCGTTGGGGGAAAAAAAAGGTATGTTTGTTCAGAGAAAGTGCGTTTTGTGCATGATTTCGTAACTTAGAATATCGTCTGCACTAATATTAATTAGTGCAGGCGATATACACTTCACAAGACGAACAAATAGAACATATAGATGAGGTCACCCCCTCCTCGAACCATTGAAATCGAGACATTGAACGTGAAGATCCGATTATAAGTTCAAAAATTATTCAGGGTGGTCCGTTTTTTATTTTGCGCATTGTACATCTGCGAGCCTCATGTTATACGGATATCACACGAGAGAAAAATATGAGCAATCGTTAGAGTGAGCTGTGGTGGCTAAGGGGATAGAGCGTTTGCCTTCTCATGAGGTGAGCCGGGTTCGAATTCCAGAGATGGCTGGTCGATACAAATTCCGCACCAGGATTGCATCGACCATAGTGCTGACGTAAAATATCCTTAGTGGTAGACGGATAATGGCTTTGAGTCACATTGCCGACAGGCTAACCGAGAGTGGTTTTCGATGTTTTCCTCCCCATGTAATGCAAGTGCGGGTTTCCATCAAGAAGTAATGCACAAAGGTAAATTTCTCCCAATACTTGATTCAGGAGCTCCCATGTCTTCTGGATTGGGTTCAAAATTACAAGGCTACGAAATTGAACATAAGTAGTTGTAAACCCAAAATTGGGTCAGCTGTTCAATGACGGTTTAAATAAAAATCGTAAGCATAACCTCCATTCTATCTATAACTCCAGAGACAATTTTGGGGTCGGCGTTGCAGATAGGTTTGCTTAATTACTCATAATTGATTTTTTTTACGTTGAATCAAGTAACTAATATTTTAGAAGTTACTTAAAATGTATGTATAAAAAGTACAGTTTTTTTACTTATATTTATTTATGCATCTATTATTACTATCAGGCAAGTGAGGTATCGTTAACAATGGATATCATTACGATAAATCGAATGAGAATAAAATTAAGTTATCTGAATTAATAGTTTATCAGTTCTGAAATTTATTAAAAGTTTCGTACGTACAAAGTAAATAAATAATTGTTTATACCAGTTTATGTAACTGACATTGCTATCTAGGCAGTAGAGGCATTGCCTAAATTTAATTTTTACGTAAATCCAATAAAATCTAAATGAATCCATTGAACTAATAGTTCAGAAGAAATGAGGATTTCATGCTTGAAATATAAAATTTTTGAAATACCTTTGACTCATAAAGTAATACTTATAAGATCCTACCATTAGATCTCTCAAATTAACTTTGATTTTTTATTAAATTAAAAAAATACATAAAAACTGACCTGCTAATATAACAATTTCTTAAAGATTTATTGCCATATAATGAGTAAATTGATAATACATTAATAGTAAATTTCAACGGAAATATTACTTCTACGAATTGCAATTTTTAAAAAAAAAAATGATTTTAAAATACAGGAGGCTTGGTTTTGATAAATTAAGTACACTTATTAACAGTTTATTATTAAAAAAATTAAAATATTTATTATTGGTATAATGTATTCTAATAAAAAATTACAGGAATTATTTTACTAAAATTTTATTGTAACATTCAATACATAAATTCAAATGAAATAATAGCAATAAAAATATTTAATTAAGAGCACTCTCTTTATGTACTTTGTTAAAGGCTTTAAATGTGTTTTGCATTTTGAATTACACAGGAATCAATTTAAAGAATAAAACATTTCATATTAAGTGTAAAATTTAGAGCATTATTTACATTTTCATAATTTTTTTTTACTTCAAACATAAAAAAAAGGTTACATTTCTTTATTTCTACATCAAACAGACCTTACAGACTTCTACAAAATATCTGAAATAAAAGAAACAAAAAGTATTAGCATGATAAAACACTACCAACACATTGTTAGAATTACTATCAAATTCAAATCAGTTAAGCCTTCAGGTATCCCTCCAAAATCTATTTTAGGTCTGATAAATATTTCCATTATAGTTCTAGGATTATTCCATGTACAAAGAAATATGAGAAGAATAATTGATTTTGTAATTTTTATGATTTGACGAAAATTTGTTTGTTTTTGAAAGCATAAAATAAATCGGTATGGAACAATTAGTAAGATATACTTACATAGTTGCTCCCATTTTAGAAAAGTAAAATATCAATAGATAAATGTATGTCGATTTTGTATAATAATAAACAAAATATTCTGCAAATCATAATACATCAAAACAAAGAGGGACGAATGTATAGAAACAGATAAGAAAATATAAAGAAAAGGGATTGTGGAATATAGGGCAGTTAAGATTGTGTAATTTGTATTTTTTTTAAAAATTACTTCTTATATATTATATTACTACTTCTTTTTAAAACTTTTAAATAATTACAGTAAAATGGCGTGACTCTGTGGGAGTCCAAAACTGGTTAATTTCATCAATGTAGAATTTCATTCAAACAATCTCTCCATCTGCGTTTTCGACATTTTTTTTTGTCGTATGCCTGTTAAGGCAGTGGGGGGTGCGATTGTTCCTGTTTTTCAGTGGCGCCATCTATGGCCAGGAATTCGACTTCTGCCACACAATTCACACAACCACAACCCGTTTATAGGGCGGGTCGCATTCACACGCTTTCTCACACAAAGGAGAAAGGACATAGAACACAAAGAGAGAGAAAGAAACATCCGTGCCTTGTCCGGGATTCGAATCCAGGACCTTTCTGATGCAAGGACAGTTGAATTCATTTTAAATTGTTGTCTTTGATAATAATAGGGGGAATTCTCTGCTTACCTGTTCTTTGGTATTGACAATCATCGGTATCATCCATCTCTTCTTTAGCTACGTCATTGATTTTAGATTTGTTGTGAGGTGCGGTGCTTCTGAGCGTAATCCCACGTAGACACTCCTTTGGGATGCAGTGCTTGTAGATGGTTTCTGAATAGTTGCTCCATCTCTCGGATTGGCAGTGCTGGTGCTGGGTTTTCGTGTCGGTGAAAGTTTTTTGCTGCAGCTAGTGATTTTTTTAATTGTTGGTTCGTCTTCTTCAGAGCTGGATGATCTATACTTTTATTGGCAGCTTGTTGTTTGTCAGCATCAGATTCTTTGTTGTTTTTACTAGTTGTTGGCTGTTGTTGATCAACTTTTTTATTTTTGGTTGTGGCTTTCTTACGGCTTTTATTTTTCTTTGGTGATGATTCTATTGGAGTTATGGGAAAATTTTTTTTTAATGGCGGGCACTTGGAACTATTTCTCTTTCCGTTGATCGTGAAAGCTTCGTACGATTATTTGAAGACATTATCTGAATTTTTTTATTTGTGTTATAATTATTTTATTCCTCCTTAAGAATTCTTTCAATTTTTGAAAAACCTATCTTGAAACAATAATAAGTTAGAAAACACGTGGCCTTGTTTCTCATAAAGTCATCCCATTTTACGGTAACTATTTAAAAGTTTCAAAAAGAAGTAGTAATATAATGTATAATGAATATTTTTAAAAAATACAAATTCCACAATCCCAACTGCTCAACATTTCACAACGCCTTTCCTTTTATTTTTTTCAAACTGTTTTTACATTCACCCTCTCTATGTTTTGGTGTATTATGATTCATATAATATTTTGTCTGCTTTATTTCAAAGTCAACATACATTTAACTATTGATACTTTATTTTTCTGGAACGAGTAATGCAAGTTTACCTCACTAATTTTTCAATACAGTTTCATTTTCAATAGGACAAAAAATATTATACCTCCCATCTTTCATCAGTGTATAGAATAATCTTAGAACAATAATGAAAATATCTATCACACTTAAAATAAGTTTCTGAGGGATATCTGAAGGCTTAGCTGATTCCAAATTAATTGTATTTTATCTTCCTTGCTCTAATATTGATATACTGATAATATTTTATCATGATATTGATTTTTTTCTTCTATTTCAGACATTTTGTAGAACCCTGCAAAATTTATCTAATATAGAAAGAGGGATATGTGATATTGTTTTATAATTGAAATAAAGAAAAAAATTTAAAATGCTAAGGAATAATGTACTTAATGTTACACTTGATATTAAATGTTTTATTTTTTAAATTCAATCTTGTGTTATTTAAAATGCGAAACTCATTTAAAGTTTATAACAAAATTAATAGGGTATATAAAGGAATGCTCTAAATAAAATATTGTTCTTTTTAGTTACTCATTTTTTCAGAATTTATATATTGTATGTTACAATAAATTTGACCTAAAATAAATCCTGTAATTTTTACTTAAATTATATTGTACCAATAATAAATGTTTTTAATTTTATATTAATTAATTGCAAGTATGATATTTAATTGATGAAAACTAATCCTATTGCATTAAAAAATATATTTTCTTAAGAAAAATATTGTCATGTTTCGCAAAAGTGATATTACTGATGATAATTACTGTTAATGCAATATAAATGAATTAATTGTATTTATGACAATTATAAGACAATAAAACTTTAAGACGTTGTCATATTCACTAGTCAGGCATTATTTCTGTACTTTTTTAGACAATAAAAAAATCAGAATTGATTTGATAAATCTAATAGTTTTGATGTTGTAAATATTTTATGAGTAAAACTTGATCGTTTTTACTTGATTAATTTTTCAAGTTGTCAGTAATTCATGGGAGCTTTAATAACATGATTTTAGATAACGAGCATTTCTATAAACACGTTCTTCTGGTGCGTAATACTGACCCAATTAGGTACTTGCACTTTAAGAAGAAGAAGATAACAGATACACACACTTGAGACATATCAAGTCAGTGTCAGCTAATCGTTCCAAAGCAAAATATGTTTTTAAATTGAGCTAAATTTCGCCACATAAGTTGGAATGTTAATTAATGTAAAGTTGATTAAATAAAGCGCCGCATCGAACATCGACATTGTTGAAATATAATTTTTCATCTTAACTAAGTCTTTTACTTACATTTGATTTATTATTTGTTAATGTATTTTATTGTAATCGTGATATATTTTTGATTTGTGTACCTGGCAACTTCGATGCATAATTAGTTTGTTTATGTTCTACATGACTTCGTGCCTGTCTTTGTATTGAGTAAGAAATATATAGTGAAAGAATCTTCGTTTAAGAATATAGAATGTGTCACTTAAGGGAATTGATACTTGACGAACTTGGCTTACTCGAAATAGTATGCAAAGAACAGTTGCGAACGTAAGCAAATGCCACTTGTCAACAACCAATCAGGAGCGAAATACCCACACTACGTCAATTGCAGGTATCCCATTGCCATACTATCATGTCTTTGGTCTCAAAATAGTGGATGTTTAAACTATATGACCCCACTGACTCACAACTGGTAGTTGAGGTAGTGCTATAAGTAAGAAATATATAGAGAAAGAATCTTCGTGTAAGAATATAGAATGTGTCACTTAAGAGAATTGATACTTGATGAGCTTGGATTACTCGAAATAGAATAAAAAGAACAGTTGCTAACAATGCCACGTTTCAACAACCAATCAAAAACGAGATACCCACATTACGTCACTTGCAGGTATCCCGTTGCCACACTATCATGCCTTTGGTCTCAAAATAGTGGGACTTTAAACTATATGACCCCACTGATTTATAACTGGTGGTTGAGGTAGTGCTTCAGATTTATATGTTTTTCTATAAAATATAATAAGAATTTTATTTTTCTAAAAATTCACGAAATTATTTATTGCTTTTAGAGAATTAGATACAATCAAACACAATAAACTAAACATATTCTAAAAAAAATTGATAATGAAAAGAGACAAAAATTCAAAATGATGCCTTTTTTTAATCTGAACATTTCAGACTTACATCATAAATGCTTGAGCTATAGTATGTTTAAATGCAAAAAGCCACGAACTCTTTAACAATGCGCGCTTTTTCCCGATTTGCAGCATATGCTTTCCTTAAACCGGAAACCTGTATCGACCGGATCACTGCCACAGCTCTGCACGAAAATTCCAACTCGTGCATTACATACGTTCCTGTTGAGGGCTTGACACATCCAATCTCCAACTTTTTGGTGATCTCCCGGCATCACGACGCATGTTTTGCCGCCGTCTGTCAGTTCTGCGTACTGCAAGAGTAAAATTGTTATTATATATAAGGGTAGCGATAAGTAGTTGACGATAACACAAATATCTTTCCTTATAACCGATAAGTACGAACAGTAATATCGCGATGTATTGTAGAAAAGATATCAGTATCTTATAATCATGGATTTTTTTTTATCACGATTGTAAGATATTGATATTTTTATTGTAATTAATGTATCGTGATTTTTTTAATTTAACTCATATATATTATTTTTACTTTTGTTCATATTTTTATCACATATATAAAATTAACAGTCACAATAATATCGAATTTAATACTAATCATTATGCTTGATATTCGCAATATTAACTTTCTGATATGTTATCAATTAGGATCATAATATTACCAAATTCGATTTGTGTTGTTAACGAATTTGTATTATCGGCAACCAGTGACCATTTTAAAACAGGAAATGGTGTTGTGCCTTCGTGTTGGGGACATTGGGCTTCATGGTCCCTGTTACCTATAAGTGACATGAAATTATAAAGTTTCTGTCGCTCTTTAACCCATTCAGGATCCCAATCACTGTCTTCACGGGACTCAGTATCATATATGAAAAGGACGTTTCCGACTCTAGCGGCCCACGGACGTGCACTCAATATGGTGCTCTCATATTATATTATCTTGTATTAGTACGTATACGTACTCTTTATTATGTATAAACTCGGATTTTGCGAGCCTGAGGGAGCGCTTCTTTCTTCATCCTCCAGTCCTGAAGGGGTTAATTACTTTTATAATAAACTCTCTAACATTATTTTTTCTCGGGTAAGAAATAGTTCTGCATTTATGCTATAACTTTTAATAATAAGCAGTTATACTCACGGAGATTTTAATTTTTCTGAAAAATCAGTGTAGAAATGAAACCTATTTATTCCCAGTTTTTTTCTTCAGTTTTCCAGGGTACTAACAGACCTTGCATTGGTATTGTATTTTCAGGAAAAATGAAAAATTTATGATTTTAAACATCATAAAAATTAATCATTTTTAAACTTTGAATGAGAAGCCTTGAATTATTGTATGGTTCTCAATGCTTAGTGCAGCTAAAATAGTTTGATATAGACGAGATTGTGGGTAAATTGCGCTGGAACGAATAAATAAATTAATAAAGAACTAAATTAATAAAAAAATAAATTAAAAAATAAAAGAAATAAAGTACAGCTTTGGTAGTATTCGACAATTTCTCTTAGCATTCAGATTGTTTAAAAAAAACAAAATAAGGAAACAAACAACAAACAAATTTCTTGTTCTTAAACCACACATTCAGTAAGTTTTTTTGATTTCTCTTAAGGAACCCATGCTTTATAGAATTCTAATTGTTAGGAAGAAATTCCACGGAATCTTAATGGAGGAATGCTAGTTGTAGGGAAAGCAAAGAATTTTCTTTTGACCTTGAAAAGCTGGGAAAAAAAATCGATTTTAAATTTAGGCAGAATTCATTTGAAGAGCTTAGTGGAAGAACCAGGCAAGTGACATTTTTAGAGATATTTATGAATTAGGAAAACTAATATAAAAGGATTCCATCCATATGGGTATGTTTACAGAATTGTTTTTGCTGTCATATTAATCTTAACACAAGTAATCTACATTAGTTTTGAGTATGCTTTCATGATCTTTATTTCAAATTAAACAGTGGTAAAAAAATAGGGCAAAGAATTATAATCCATGCCTTCTAATAAACAGGTAATAAAATAGTTCAGACATCAGTTTTTTTTGTATCCTGATTAAAGCCTCTCTGAAAATGTCACTTACCTGGTTTTTCCACTGAACTCTTCAATAAATAATGATAAAGTAATTTCGTTCCTTTATTTATTATTATTTGTTGCCCTTCCTGGCGGCTTTAGGTTATTAAGTTAAGTAAAACACGTATTTTTGTAGTTAAAACAGGAAAAAAAGGAACTTAATTTTCCGTCATTTTGTAGTTAAAATAATTAGTCCTCAGTGAGATTTCCTGTTAATTTAACATATTTCGTTGCAAACAAGAATATCACTAATTTTTGTAGAGTACGCAGAAGGATGATAAGAGTTACGTTACCATTTCAACGCAGAAATCTTTACACTTCATGATACCATCCCCATCACATTTGGTATTCTCGATATCATATTCAGTTGAAGTAATTCTGTTTTCTCTTGAAAGTCCATTCTCGGAAATTAGGTAGCTAACACAATTACAGGTTTCAGCTTTGGTTAACCTAAATGAGAAATTAAATACTGTTATTAACATCCTGCCTCAAAATGACAGTCATAGCCGTCCTGTTTTGATGGTGTGCAGGCACGCAACGGCTATAGCCATCCTAAAAACGTTTACCGTCTTAAACAAAAGTCTTTTTTAAAAAATCTGTCAATTACAACTTCGTTTTGAAAATTTATGCCAGTGCACACAATATCAGATTCGTTGATGAAAATGGAACTTAAAAGTTAGTTAGCTAAAAAATCCTTGAAAATCATTGAATATGGAACGAAAATAATCTTGACCGGTAGACTCTCTGTTCCTGCACATTTTAATTAATAAAAAAGGAAAATCATTTGTACGAAACGTATTAATGCACATATTTTTTGACTATGTATGCTTTTTTTCTCCAATGCCCACCTGGAGAATGACCTTTCGTCATATATGCATCTGAAGGGCAGATTTGCTGGCCACTCTTTCAGGGGTACCATATTAGGTGGGCCCACAGTAAGGACAGAGAATGAAAGAACATCTATGCCTTGCCAGGGATTTGAATGCAGAATGTTACAGATGCAAGGCCAGTAACCTGACTTCATACACAGGCCGGTCGGCTTAATTATGTAGTAATTCAAGGTGATTATAAAATAAAATCATTGACATATGACCCATTGGAGAGCGCAGTGTGTTTAGTTTTGTGTTTAGGTATTATGATCTGTGCGCTTAAAAAGGAAGTTCAAAATGATTGCATAGCTCTCACGGAATGCGGAAAAATATTCTTTAGCAGTGGTGTTTTAATCTATGATTAATTCTTGGTAAATAAATTCGATTTATAAGGATTTTATTAACCACTACTTTTAAAAAATTCAAAGGCTTGTACCCAACTACTCTTTGTTACAGTTATGCCATGTTCTGCTTTTGTAAAAGTTGGCAAAATTAAAAGAAAATCTGCAAATTTCATTTAATAATTCTCTACCGTTTTTTAAGATATTTTCTAATATCCCGAGCAGTTGACATCTTTGTTTAAGTTGTCAGGTATGATATTTTGATTAAACAAGGTGATTACTTATCTAGAAAATAATTTAAAAAAATACTAATTGTAAGGAAACGTTTCCTTTCTTTCTTCCCTTTAGAAGAAATCAAAGCTAAAAGGTTACATATACCAAAGCTAAAAGGTTACAAAGGTTACATAACAATACGGAAAATAGCAAAAACAGATCAGTACATTTTATTACTTTTTTTTTTAGGGAAAATTAATTATCCATGACAACTATGAACTTTTTTTTTCAGTTAGAACCTATACATAGGACAGCTTTTTGGAACCGAAAAGAGTAATTAGTGATAAACAGTTTAGGCATGTAAAGCTGAATGATAATAAAAATGATGAAACAAAAAATACAGGGATGCCACGGGCGACTAAAAATGCTAAAAGTGATGATTAAAAACAAAAACAAAATTGCATTAAAAGTGATTAAAACTAGCATTTTTTTCTAGCATATTTCATTCAGTTCACGGAAGAAGGTGATTGCAAAGATTCGTTCGTTCGTTGTAATGGAACTGGACGTCTGAAGCCTTACGGCCCATTTCCCATTCATCCTGAAATTAGACCAAGAAACATACATGACAAAAGTAAAGTTTGGGGAGCAAAGTGGAGTTTGTGAGAAAAGAAAGAAAAAATGGCGCTTTGCCATTATTAGGTAATAGCAAAATTACAAGTAATAAAAAAGTACATGAAAAAAGGTAAAATTAAAGTACAATGAGAAAATAAACACTAATGAATATTTACAGTATTTACAGTTTGGAAGGTAAAAGAATATTATAACTTTATATATTAATAATTTATAATGTATGTCATGGTTACGATTGAATAATTAATAAATTAGGTAAACAAAAATAAATTAAATATTATTTTTATCACTTCTCACATTTTTAGTCTCCTGTGGCATCTCTGAAAATAGAAGAAATAATAATTGTCAGCAAGTTAAGTTTAACCCCTTAATGCACAGATTTTTTGAAGAAAACAGGCCAAAAAAAATAAATTTTTTTTTATGTAAAAAAACACACTTTAGAACATTGTCTTTTCTTTTGGTGGACAATTTTGAAATACTGCGCTTTTGTTCCATAGAAAAAGGATATATTCAGAGATGCCAAATGTTCCGGACACGCCAAAATAATTAAGAAAACGGTAAATAACTTTAAAGTAAATTTTGCAAATATTTGACTATTTTCGCTTGCTTTTTAAAAGGTTTAGCATGACATAAGCATTATAAAGCGGTGAATTATGTAAGCCTATGAATTATTTAGAAATAGTGGTGGATAAAAGTCTACTAAATTGAATTTATTAAATCAGGAATCAAAATTGATAAACTACCACTTTATAATATATATTTGCTGTCTGGAGCAACTCTGTATATCTTTATTCTTGAATAAATAAGTGTTATAGCTCACAATCCTATGTAAATGATAAATATCAATAAAACGATTTTCACAAACAATTTTCACTTTCACATTGTTATTCTCAATTCTCGATTATAATCGAGTGTGAATAATTATAGCAGCATAAAATACAACGCCGCTCGAATTATCTCGATTGTGCACAGATAGGCCCGTTTAGCGCGCTCGAATTAACTCGAGCCCACAAGTTAAGGGGTTAAACTCATCCCCCCCAAGAACTTTGGTTCCTGAATTTCTCAGGAGCACATTGAGTAAATCCCAACTTCATATTTACGTCACAGTTGCCTATTTCAAAAACATATTTTGTAGTTGAACTATTGTTTCAAAGCCATCATTTTTCTAAGAGAATTATAAAATCCTCACCCACCTTAAATTATTTATGATTTTGGTATCCGTGACTAGATTTGATAAAAAATAAAATGGAAGTAACAGTAGAAAATATACACTTCGTTCGAACACATGCATCATACCATTTTTTCCATGAATCTATTTTTTGTATCACTTCAGTATAAAAAGTGGGGATAAAACAGGTTGGTAGAGAATATATACAATATGAATAAGTTTAAGTGTATAATTTGAAAATTACCTAACTTTACTACTATCACTAAAACTTTTCAAGGACTGCGGGAACCCTATTTTCGAGGAAGATTTTCTCTAGGGGTAATGAGAGGATAACTGAATCACAATTGCAGCAAAAATATTTTTTCATGATTTTAAAAACACTGTTTAAAATAGACTCAAATAGGCAGTAGAGTATCGATTATCTAAACAAGTAAGTATGAACTGAATTTTCCTAATAACCGATTTTTTTGTCAATTAATTGTAGTAATATGCAGGACTCTCAGAATTTATGTCAAAACTTTTACTGGTTGCAATTAATTTGCAATTTTAACTGGTAGCGAAATTCATGTTATGAAATACATTCCTAGTTTTTAGAAATCGATCATGAAATTTTTCTTTATCACCGCAAAGGTCTAGAAACATATTGCACAGATAGTAATCTGATAGATGCAAGACTGACAACTAAATTGCAAATTTTTTTAAAAGACCATAAATTGTAACACTGCAGGGTTTAAGGAAATTTTACTTTTAAAAACTTGAGAAAAGACATAAACGTTGAGCCAATGGGAGCTCATTGGCGTAACTTTAACTGACTTTAACTGACTGACGTTACGCTCATTGGCGTAACGAGTGGCGTAACTTTAACTGAAATGCAAAATATTTAATTTTCTTTTTACTCCAATTTGTATTTCAGTTACCAAAAAGAGCTACCTTAACCACTTCGAGACGGGTGAGTCATATATGCATTCTCAGGGTGTCGATTATCAGGGTAAAAATAGATAAAATTGGTAGCCAAACTATTTTTATAGCAGTTTATTTGTGAGCGGGGTAATAATAGTTTGCTTTATTTAATTCATCACTACTTAGTTCGAATTAAGAATTGTATAGTTACACTTTCAACGCACTAGGATTGGATGTGTTAGATTAAAAGTGAAAGCAAAAATAAGTCTGTCAAATTAGCAATGTCCAAACTTAAACTAACGCTTTTTATTTTTTTACATCCTGACTCTGACTCCGTACGACTACACTGATAACTCGCCCGTCCCGAAAAGGTTAAAGATAGATAGGAAAGATAGTAGGAAATAGGAAAATAAGATAGAAAAGAGCCATTAACGGCCGCAGGCTCCTAGATAAATCTCGATGATAATGATGATGAAGGCTGACAACTACTACACTTTGGCAAAGAATTTTAGAAAAACAAAAGCAAATTTATATGCCGAGCTATACTCGAGACCTTCATAATAAAAATAATGCATTTAAATAGTTTGCCGAGAAGGTTAAAGATAGATAGGAAATAGGAAAATAAGATAGATAGGAAAAGGGCCATTAACGGCAGCAGGCGCCTAGATAAATCTCGATGATAATGATGATGAAGGCTGACAACTATTACACTTTGGCAAAGAATTTTAGAAAAACAAAAACAAATTTATATGCAGATCTATACTCGAGACTATAAAGCATTTAAATAGTTTGCACTGTATGACTATGCTTGCAAATGCTTTTGTACTTATTAAATGTTTGCTTTACAATCACCATTCACACCAATCTTAAAAAAAAGGCAATTTATTTTTTAAAAAAATATCACAGGTTTGAGACATTTAAAATTTTAGATTCTTAACTAAAATCTTTTTGTCTCACAAACACCAAAATAAATATGAATTTCATGAAATAGTAGTACATTACCCAAAACAAAGTAGAATGCCTGCACAGATCAAGAAAAATTTCATTTTTATTATTTCCCCTCTAAATCCGGTCTACGAAAATAAAAATAAGATTCTATGCTTTTTGGTATCATACAAACCAAATGTTTGAACTATAGGTGATAAAATTTTTTTAAACTGTTATTTCTACTGCTGATAAGAATTACACCACATCAGGAGTGTTCTCAAGAATAAGATTGCCGACTAAAGATTAATTCATTTTTCATTATTAACATTTTTATGTGTTTTCTTTTCTCTTGTCCTTATCAATTTGATAGGTTTCCAGAAATCAGACTCTTATACTTTTGGAGAAGTGGTGTTTACTTTAGTATCTCTGAAATTTGATTTAATCTTTACAGGTACAGCAATTGAAATGTCACGTAGGCAAATTTTAACACGAAAGAAAATAACTGACTTTATTTTATGAAAATCGTTATAAGCATCTTAACTCAATGTCTTATGTCATTATTTTTTTTTTAATAAAGTTTTGAATATTCATATTAAATGTTGTGAAATTACTAAAAATGATTCTGTCTGAACTATCAAATTCTAAGAATACGGTAGATTCTAATAATAAAAAAGTATTCTTGTTTTACGTTTTATGAAATTTTTGATGGATGCAAATAAATTTATGAAAGTAAATAAGTGAACGAGCTTAAAAACTATGCTTGAGTAATGTTTGATAATGAGAAATCCATTATTACAAGTCAAATGCCTCATACTTGTTGCTATTTATAAAATTGAAAGTAGATTATTACAAAAGTCAAACCTATGCATATTAAAATATTTCCAATGATCAGTAGTTGCATTTTTAGAAATTTTCCTAAAAAGAAAAGTGAGATGGTGTTTGATAAATCATAAAATCAGCAATTTAAAAGTTTATGGAAGCATCAAGTTTAGGAACTAAAAATGATAAAATAAAGCAAAAATATATATTATTTTTTAAGCAAATTTAAAAACAAAAATTCCATTTTTTAATAATTAGTGGTACTTACAGGTACTACTTTCAATCGCATTAACAGGCAAAAAGAGGAAATAAAGTTCATTAACAAATGTGTCAATTTGAATTATTTGTTAGTTTTTTCATTTACTGGTTGCATCATTTATGTGTTAACATCCAAAACTAATTTTAAAAGTAAATACAGGATTTGTACAGTAGAAAATTTAAAAAGTGGTGCTTACATTCTAATAAAGTAGTAGTATTTTCTTTGCCAATCCAATGCAGGTGGTTATATGATAGCTCCTATCGTTGAAACGTAATATATAAAGATAAAAATTAAATTTTTTTAGTAGCCATTTTAGTTTTTGAATTTTGCAATAAGTTTATTTTAACAAACAATATATAATTGTCATGAGAAAACATCATATTTTCTGAATAAATTGTGTGATTATAATATGCATCTTGCTACCACTTGATATGTTATATTGACACAAACTGTAACATACTTTTCAACTTTTTCGCTATTTAAAAAGGTGATTTTCCAGTGGTAGAGAACAGCCAATACGAATGAAATCTTTTAAATCTTTAAATCAAATCGGTCTTCTTAAATCAAATCGTAAAGAACAGAAATTTTACTATCACTTTATAGTATATTTGAGCCAAACTTTCCGGCTAAAATGGCTTTATGTTCAATCGACCAAAAGAAGTTAATGCTATGGATGTTGTGTATCCGTACAAAGTTTTATTAAATTTACATATACTTCAATGTTTCAGATTTTAGGGGGAAAAAAATTTCTATTGGTAGTGAACTAAGGCAAAGGTTTCTTTTTGAAGAAATAAATTTTTATAGACCTTTCACGCGTAATAACAAGACCGTTTGCTTATTTGATATTTTATACATTTGTTTATATAGAAAAAATATTCTTAAATTCTAATTTATTAAAAAATTAAAAAATAAAACAATTTGACCCTTAATGTGTTATTTAACACATTGCATGTGGGCAACATTTCTTTGATTGACTTGATATGTGGTGGCTCAGACTCGCTGTCCGCGAACCGGACACTCCACTCTTTCATCTGGATTGAGCCCGCGGGCGACTTAGACTTGCTGCTATATAAGCAGATGAAGAATTAAGATCTTCAGTTATATCTGATCAGATCATGAATTTAATATCAAATAGTAATAATATTTGAGTTAATATATTACTAATAATGAGGTGTGAGCCATGGTGGCTCAGGGGATAGAGAGTTCACCTTCCAATGAGGTGAGCTAGGTTCGAACCCTAGCTACGGCTGGTTGATACAAATTCCGCACCCGGTTCGCACTAACCGCAGTGCTGACGTAAAATATCTTCCGTGGTAAAAGGATCGTGGGTAAGAGTCCCCTTACCACCAGGCTAACCATTAGAGTGTTTTGTGGTTTCCCTCTCTTTGTTAAGCGAATGTGGGTTATTTCCATCAAAAAGTTCTTCACGAAAACAAATTTCTCCCAATACTTGATCCGAAAGTTTTTTTGTTTTCTGGATTGGGTTCAAAGTTACAATACTACGGAGTTGAACATTAGTAATTGTAAACCTAAGATTGGGTAGGTTGCTCAATTGCGGTTATAAAATAAAATGCTAATAAGGAATCTAGTTTGTAGAGAGCAATTAGGCATATATATATATCAAGGGGTGGTATACTTCCGTAGCAAAAATAAACTTTGTTCATTTCCTCTCCTCAGGAGCATCCTTGGATAAGAATGGAAGTGGGACATCTATTCAATTTGTCTGAAACTATCCCAACTGAGCGGCAACTTTTCCAAAACAATTATTACAGCTGTTGAAAATTAGAATGTATTAAAATTTTTAAAAAATGGTAGGCAAGATTTCATAAAAACTGGAGCAAACTTGTCACTACAGCTACAACTTAATTGAAAAAAAAATTATGATGACCGATTGTAGTACTGATTACATATATATTTAATCATTTATGTTTGTGGTAATCACAAATGGATAATTTCATTGAAAAATAGAGCTGAAACGAAGTAGTTTTGCAACCACTTTTTTAACTTTTGTAAGGATGGCAGAAATTTCAAAAAAGTATTTTTGCGTGACCAGCTTGCAATGTGTTAAGTGTTATGGATAAAAAAGATATTACCGGCAGTTTTCTATTGCCATTCATTATGATTTTTCCCCCCATCAGATTTCGATTGTCTGCTTTCAAGAGAAAAATATTTATTTTACTCAGGTGAAATCATTTAATATAAATAAAAAATTTAAAGAAAATTAAAGCAATTCTTTCTTAAAAAATTGTGTTATTTTTAACAAAACGAATGCCCGAAGTCTTGCTCTAGTGCTGGTGAAGGTTTAAAAAGCTCATTTAATGATAATAGTGGTAACTAAATTTACAGCAAAGTCTTCTTGTTGAAAATAATTTATACTTAATAGGCTGCAATGGCAGAAATTTTGATTTGCTTTGATAAGTAATTTCCTGAAACTTAAATATTTTTTTATGATCCTCTGCGTGCCTAGTTATCAGAAACGAACAGTATGTACCAGTATTTGTTTTTTTTTTAAAATATTGTATACCTTTCCTTTGCCATCCAGAGGGGCCTCTTTGTCACCCCTGCCGTCTGTAAAATATCTAACGCTCTACATGTTAAAATTTTTTCATCTTAACGTTTAGTAATGACTTGATTCAGGGTTGTCTTCTTTCTACGCTTTGTAATGGTAGTAAAGTGTATGTTTTTATGAGTGATTCTTCGTTTTGTTAATTTGATTTGAATTATTTTCCTTGTCACAACGTGTGAATGATTCAAAGGTTTATATATACAGGGTTATTCATAATTCCATCCGCCTGTAAACGCCATTTTTCTTTACTACAACTGGCTTCAGTGGTACATGTTACTGCCACCTACCGGCAACTGCATAAATTAAAACTTGAATGCTTTTGGAATAATTTCATATGTTCCTTTTTGCCATATTCGTCTTCGTTTTTTTACTATATCTTCGAAAATTATGAGTAACCCTCTGTTTGTTTTCTGCTAGTTGAAGCCTGTAAAATGCTGTTAAAATCAATCAAAATTTAATAAGCTTTAATTTTGGTTTGTCAACCTCTCTTTGAAATATTTTGCTTAGAGCGTAGTAGTTTCCTCCAATTATTGTATAAATGTGTAAGCGTTGAGGTAGGTTTTATAAACAGTAAGTGGATGCACCCACATCAGGGCTGCTAATACGCCGGAAACGAAAAAAAGAAAAAAACTGTTAGCAAAAACCACTTCATTTATGTCTTGTTTGTACTTTCATGAAAACCAAAATATATGCTATTATTCTCATTAAATCTTTGTTGATAGAATTCTATATTTCACCCAAAAGTAAAATGATTATTATTTGGATTTAATAACAGCTTTTAATCATTTCCGGCTCACAAATAATTTCAACAATAATACAATAAGCAGACTTGTCATATTTATTCATAATTTCGCGCATTTATAGAGCTTTTTAATCTTTCTTATGTCTCCAGCGCTGAGGTATTTCCGCTGTCCAATTCTAGCTCTTCTTTTCTTTGGCTCTAAAGTAGGACTTTTACCTGGATTCTTGCTAAATGTGAATCTGTGGTAATGAAGAATTGATTCGTAATCATATCTTTCATTTAACACACTCATGTCGTACCAGTCAAGTTTCAAAAAATTATCCTTGTGACCTGAAATTTTAAAATTAAATTTATTTAGAAAAGGAAAAGTATTCCTACCCGAAAGCAATGCAGTGCAATACTTTTTATATTACTCTTTGCACTTGAAGGCTCCTGTCTAAACTTTAAATTATCTACCTCTCTGAATCTTAAAACTTATGCACATTAACCCTTTCGCGCCGACTGTCACTAATACGTTGGGATTTTTGGACTTCACGACAATTCCTGTATCATCTGCGAAAAGTGCTGTGATGCTATTAAAGTCTTGTCTGTCGATGGGAAAGTCGTAGGTAAATAATATGAATAGTATGGGCCCAAGGATGCTTCCTTGAGGCACTCCTGCTGCTATTTTTCTGTTTGTTGATTTCATGTTTTTAAAATTAACCTGAAAGGTTCTATTATGTAAGTAGGCCTGTATAATTTTAATGACACCAAGTCCAGAAATCCCAACATTGCCCTACAGAAACTCCAAGAAAAACTTACGGAAATAGAAACCTGGTGTCTAGACTGGAAGTTTAAAGTCAACAGCCAAAAATCGAAACTACTAATCATCCAACATAAAAGAAAAACTATCCTCCCAAAAAATCAAGTTGTTCTCTTCAGCGAAGCTATATCCATAGTCAAAAGCGCAAAATATCTTGGTCTGGTCATAAACAGCAAACTTAATTGGAAAGATCACGTTAAAACAGTTATCAACAAAGCACAAGCAGCCTATCACAGATTACAAATCCTTCTTCAGAACCCCAAAATGGAACTCAGACTTAAACGTTTACTCTTCATCTCGATGATCCATCCCATCCTAACTTATGCATCTCCAGCTTGGTGCAACATCTCCACATCACTCCTTAAAAAACTCAAAATATGCCAGAATGAAATCCTCAGGAAAATAACAAAAGCAAGAATATCCGCAATAAAAACATACATCGCGACCTCAACATAGATTTTTTAGATCATCATATTGCAAAGTTAAATTTCAGATTTTTCGAAAAGACCATAAACTGTGACGCAGCAGGATTCAACGAAATTTTTACTTTTGAAAACTTAAGAGAAGACATAAACCTCAGACCGATGGCAGCACATTTTTGTAGTGACGTAATTTTAACTAAAAAACAAAATATTTAATTTCCTTTTATTCCAATTGCATTCCAATTACCAGAAAGAACCACCTTAAAGACCACAATACAAGACGAATGGGAAAAAGGCCGCTAACGGCCCCAGGCGCCCAAATAAATTTCGATGATGATGATGTCACAAATACGTGCCAGCATAAAACCGTATCAATCGGGGCAAAAAGATAAAACTGGTAATCAAAGTTATTCCTTAGCAGTTTATTTGTGGGCGGAGTTATAATAGTTTGATTTATTTAACTCACCATTACTTTGTTCAAAATAAAACTATTTAGTTATACTTTGAACTAACATTGATTATATATATGATTAAACTAACAATAATTAAAGTAAAAGCAAAGTAAGTCTGTAAAATTAGCAACGACTACATTTAAGTTATCGTTTTTTATTTAATTACATCCACATCCTGATTCTGATTTTGTATGAATGCTTTTCTGAATCACCCGTCCCCAAGGGGCAGTGCCGTAGCGAGCTTAACTCGCGCCCGGGGCACAATACCTTTTTAGCGCCCCCCCCCTCACTCGAAAACCATCTAATATTATAAGTAAAATATACTCGCAAAGTAAATAAAAAATTAAGTAAAATAAATAAAGTCATAGGCTCAAGCTAGGCATTAAATTTGAGACAAAAAATGTAGTTGAGAAAACAAGACTAGATTTTGAAATGTATATGATCATCTAGAATTAGTTCAAAAGATACCCATTATTTATTTTACATACTTATAAAGAAATATTTTAAAAACACGCAGTTTTAAAGCAATAAAAAAGTAAATATTTATTATCTCTAAGAAGATACATATATTTAACAATATGATTATAATACATTAATAAAACTAATTACTATGTATAAATTTTCCGCTTTTGATGAAGCAAATTTATCAATAATATCATCAAAGTTGATCATTTCAAATTTTTCTCTTTCCACACTTAAAAATGCTAAGTCACTTAGGCGATCTTGTCCCATCGTTGATCGTAGATACGTCAAAATTAATTTTAATTTGCTGAATGGCCATTCGCAGCTAGCAATTGATACTGAGAGAGTCAGGAGTATTTGAAGTGCCACTCTCAGGTTTGGAAAAACATCTTCTCCATACGGGATTATAAAAGTAAGAGATTCTAATGGAGTTTTAAGTTCAATTTCTTTTCTACTGCGGAGTAACATTTTGCAGTCACATACTTCGATAAAGAGTTCTATTCCATTGAAATCTGTATTATAAAATTCCCCCAAATTTTTAAAAAAAATTTTCAAGGTCGTTATCAACATTATCCTTGTTTAATAAATTTTCAACGTCTAGTAGAAATCTAAATTTGAAATTAAGGTCACTTAATCGTGTAAATCCTGTATATATTTCTTGTTGGAGATGATCAAGAACGCTTTTCATAACGCGGGAAATTTCACTTTCTGCGGAAAGACTGACATCTCTAGCCAATTCTCCGGGCATTTTGCGGCGTCTTCTTATACGTATTGTTGCATCAATATCCCATTTTTCACAAAGAGACTTCGCTTTTTCTATTGCCTCTTCACAGAGCTTGTCTCGAATTTCGGCTAGTTCAGTCGCTAATGATTCAAGATCATGGAACGCTTCTCTGAAATTCATTCTAGGATCTTGTAATCTGAGCTGCACACGATCATTCCTCCCTAAGATTTCATATCAGAAATGAACTGAAGTTATGAAACTAAAAGTTAGTATATTTCGCAACAGAATTGGAGCACCCTGCAAATATTTGGAGATAATATATGTAACCACACAGCGTAGATGCCATAAGGAAGTGCTGACAGACACAGGTCGAGTCAGCCCTGCCATTAGAAAAGACGTGTCATTTCTATTATTAATATATTATTACAGTTTGATTAGTGTTCCTTTTTATTTACGAATTAACATTTATTATATTTCACTGGCACTAAATTTAAAATATATTTTCCAGAAATAAATTATATTAAAAATAAAAATTATCCAACGATTTTGTTTTGTTGACCATTTGGCGCCCCTTTGTGAGTAGCGCCCGGGGCATGATGCTCCCCCTTGCTCCCCCCTCGCTACGCCACTGCCAAGGGGCTAAGGTTCGGTTATCACTTATTTATTTAATAGTCTCAGTGTTATATAATAATTGAGCTCACAGCAAAGTTTGTCACTTTAACTCTTATTGGTTGCTTGAGTCGTTATAGCTGCAGCAGGGGTGAAAGCGAAACGGAAAAGAGGAAAGGCTGGTAGTAAAACCATTTCAGTTATAGCTAGTTTTGGGGAGGAGTTTACTTATTCTTTTTTTAAATTTTTCAACAATATCTACTTTATCTTGGACTTACTTACTTTATTTGAAAACAACTGGGCACCTGGGCCGCGCAGTGGCCCCTATCCCATTCATCGTGAAATTACAACAATGAGGTAAAAACATTTTGAATATAAGCAGTCGTTGTGGTAGCTTTACAATAATATTACCATGATTAGAGAAAATACAAACTTGAACTGAGATATTTACAGTAATTGCCATGAAAATATGTACAGAAAAATATAACGTTGATTTGAAAAAATTACAACTTGAACAAAGATATTTACATTAATTGCCATAAATATGTACAGAAAATTGAATATGAGCATTAATAAATGATGATTATGTATATACAAAAGTCGTGATTCAAGAACGTGAAGATTTAACATAAATTTTCGACAAGCCTTAGTGGCGCCATTTAGTATGCTTAACTTTAATTTGAAAGGTCAGTATGCAGTATTTATTTATAATCTGTATGGAAAATAATAACAAGTTCTGAATAATAACAAGAGTTCAAATAAAAGTTCAAATCAAGTAAAAAAAAAAGAAAAGAAAAAAGAAGATGTTACTGTGCAAGAGTGGCTTCCCCTATAATCCTTTGAAATACTTTATCTTGGAAAAGAAGCAATTTTATATGTATGCCAGAATTATAAAAGAAATCTTGATAGTTACAGATATTTCATTTTTTTCGAAAAAAATGCAGGAATGAAATGTTTTACGTACCAGGTTTTGCTCTTTTCCGTCTTGCTATATAAGGGCTTTCACCCATGAGCTGTAGAAGGAGCTTCAAGTGCAAAAGTGTGAAATATTATTTTTGATTAAGGAACTCGAACTCTTTTTTTTTGAAATCTGAAGTGCAATCAAGAAATCGACAAGATAATTAATTTAAGATCGACTTATACTCGAAATATACACAATATTAAAGAGAAATAAGACTTTATATTAACACAATTGATCAAATTTTACACCCGAAATCATAGCGGTTTCCCTCATTTTTCTTTATGATATTAATATGTTACGAATTATTACACATGAAGGATAAACTTCCTTAGAAAAATTACTACAACGAATCAAATGCAATAGATTTGATTCAGTTACAGAAACAATTATAAGTAAAGAAAACCTACTAACCATCTTTAATATTGTCCCAGATAATAGTAACATATTCGTCTCGGTCATGCCGAGTATGCTCGTGTACAAATCCTAAAACTTGCATCAATTCGTGCATAATAATTCCTAAATAGAGACACTCAGGAGATAAATTAAGTATTTGTGCTCCACCATTTCTGCCCCCGTAAGATGAACATCTAATAATAAAATTAGCACTAACGAGAAATTTAATATTTAAATAGTAATTCTAGTAATTAAATAGTAACTGGCATAAAAATATCGGAGTCATGCAAATATAGGGGAGTGTTGGGTACCCCTGCCCACTGTCAATTTCATATGTATAGAATATTTTTTCAAGTCAATGGGCCATCGGACATTAATTGTTATATTAAAAAAAGATTATTTTCAAAGTTTCAAGTATTTATGCAGCTGGTAACATGGTAAACAATAGTTTTGAAAATATGTTGAATACAGTAGTCATGAAATTAAGAAAAATCAGTTGAATTTTGTGATAAAAATGATAAATGAGGTTTATCTATTGTCATTACATTGGTCATTTTCATTTACACCTGAAAAAACAGTTAAAAAACATAATTTTTGTAACTGGGCGGGGCTACCCGACACAATTTGAAAAGAGCTGAAAAACATGTTTTTTTAAATTTCTATTTTTTTAAGTTAAACTATTCTTTTTTTGGTTCATTCTTTTTGCATTACTTAATTAGATGATAAAACAATAGAAACATACAAAAATATTGATTATTACTTAATATTATACAGAAATATAAGCAATACCCCTTAAGTGGGCGGAGCTATACCAGACTCTCTCCTACATTTAAAGAGATATATTTTGCTTTTGAAGAGATTTTTACGATAGAATTTCAGACTTTTTTTCGATAAAATTTATGCAACAATTTTAAACATTTGAGGCGTTATGTTTGAGCATAAATATTAAAATATTAAAATCCAAAATGCTGTAAAGAATTTTTTTTTTATAAACGTTTTAAAACGAACAAAATTTTAAAAAAGTGTGGCGTTTCAATGTATTTCAACACGTCTGCCGTTTACGATTTCTGAATTCCAAGTAGAAAGCAATTTTAAGAATATAAGACATTTTTATGATAAAATTCAAGTAACAAATTTTAGTATATCAGGTGTTAAATAATAATAAAAAATTTGAAATATTAATGTTAAAATTAGGAAGAAATTATTAATCAAAAGTTCGATAGTCGAAACAGAAACCTTTAAAGAGTGAAGTGTTTCAATTCATTTTTTTTTTATTCATTTCGATGAACTTTTTTACGATTTCTAGTTTACGATTTAAAAAGTATTTTCTTTTAAAAATGTCTTAAAAAGTCATTTAAAAGCGTTTTTCATATTTATTTTTGAAAATAAAATTATACATATTACGTACAATGGTATTTTAGGGAAAAAAAGCCTTAAAACAATAAAATATAGATTAAATACACATTAAATACGAATAATTTAACGAAGAAAAATGTAAAACATCGATGAACATAACAAAAAATTCGATATGTTAAGGATTAGGTTATATTTATGTTAACAAAACCGAAATATAGTTATTTTTTTCTGAAATATTTATAAGCATTTATTTAAAGGTAAAATAGTGCATAAAAAGAAATAAGACCAATAATAGGATAAACAGGATTCAATCTATTTGATCTCGATCATTTTGCACGTACCATATTTTAAATGTAACATCTTAAGTCGGTTATTTCATAAGTGAAAGGATAATAAATTTTAGATGTCCCTATCATAGCCGGATTTTTCGAAATTTCTTTTAGAAACTTTTTGATACGCCTACAAATTCTCTTAAATTGGTGTTATTTTCGTTGTTTTCAGCTTTGCTCCTAAGTTTGATAAGTGCGCTGTATTTGTTCCCATTTTTACCTTATGACAAATAATCTGCAAATCCAAGATACTGTTAGAAAATGGAATTCTCCAAAAATGTTTAAAAAATAACATTTCTCTTTTCTGATGTTTGAATTAGGTATTTATATAATTTCGCTTTAGAAATGTACAGCTTTTAAAGGATTAAACATTGAATATTCTGTATTTTTTGTGTATTTATTTACTTTTTTTATTAAAAAAAAAGGATTTTTGCTGAAATTAGGAATGTTATTTTCAATTTTTTAACAAAACTTTTAATAAGTAAGGTATTCAAAATTCAATTACTTTCAAGATATTAGACAGGTAGATATCAAGATCTTTATGTCTTCCATAACATAATTAAGAGTTAGCACTAATTATTTAGCATATTTGTCTTCTCTTTGAGGCACTGAAGTTGGTAGGAGAGAGAGGGATAGGAAGGACGAGAAATTATCACTCGAAATTTCTCTATAAATTTGGCATATGGACAAAACTGTGCTATACTTTCATATGCAAATGTAGCAAACACAAGAAAAATATTGCTACAAGGCAAATTAAATAGCAAGGTTTTTATAGGGAAAAACATCTTAATTTGTTTTTGAATTTCAACAAAAGACTTTTTTTATTCATTATTTTCAACTACTATTAGGAGATACTATATTACAAATGAAAAGACTAATACATATTTTAACTCTTTGTCGCAAATGGGGCACCAGTTTTCCTTTTATGTATTTTTTTCAGACTCTCTAATTCACAGAAGAAATATATTTTTGTTTCTTTTTAAATATAGAAAGCAGTTTAATAGTTGATAAAAAATCTGTTAGATAGTCGGAATTACATTTGTACTAAAATATAAAATCCAAGAACAGTAGTTTGAATTTTTTTTCTCATTCACATTCAAAAATTTACTAATAATTGATTTTTTAAATTAAAAACATTTTATTGGTGAATAATTGTTTCTCTTAGATCTAAATAAATGCAAATTTGAAAAATTATTGTTTGGAAGTGAGCTGCGTTAGAAATATTTTACATTTAACGCAGATAAAGACAGCAATGCTTAAAGCTGTATTTAAAACATATAATTTATTAAATTGTTAAATAGTATTGTTTTCTATTTATTTTTACCTAAATTAATGCAAAATAATGAAAAAAGTATACAAAATATGTTGAATAAAAATTCTGCGTCAAAGAGTTAAGTGTCATTTTAGATTTAAATTTCTTTAAATAACTGATAATGAGATCAAACTAACTAATTGCTTTACAAGGTTATTTCGGATACAAAGTGGTGGGACATTATTAGGGTACCCAAGGTTCTAAAAAAACTTAATTGTAGCAATAAATTCGCATTAGTATTAAAAGCAATTTCTTTCTTCAGACACTATTTTAATGTTTAAGGGTCTGTAAGCCTCCACTCTTACATAGATATCTTTGTTTTATGTTTGTAACATTAATTTTTTCTAATACAACATTTTCCTTAAGATTTCTGTAGTAATACTGCATATAAATTACTAACGTATGACATTACGGTATTTATAAACTGGTAGAGTAATAACAATAAAGTTTAAAAAAAGTTTTCTCCGTCATTTTACGGTCTTCATGTGTTCATCGTTTAATGGTGAAACATCGAAACCAAATTTGGTAGAAATTTTGACCCGGAGTATTGTGGAATATAGCAGCCTGGTCACGTTCGATAGAAAAATGTCCGGTTTTATTCGACATCGCAATTTTATAGAAAAAAAGGCTTAAATTACTTCAAATGTGATGCTAAACCTATTTTGATAATTGAAAATTTATCAATTGAACTTACTTAAAATAAATTTTCAGTCAATCAGATTAGCATCAAGCATATGACTTTTAATTCGCCAATTTAATTCTCAGCTACAGAATTAAAGTCTAAATTATAATGTTTCACATTAGCCTCCCTTGAAAATAGTGGTATTTCATTAAATAAATAATCCCAATAAGCTGAAACAGTGAGATATTACTTGACAAGTAATAGTATTTCACATTAGCTACAAAGTATTTAATATTTAAGTAAGAATAAAAATTTTGAAAATTTTGTTTTTAGAACATTTAACATTTTCGACAATTTGGACATTCAAAATTTTTGATGCATTAGACACTTAATATTTCGAACATCGAACATATGTCGGTCAAAATTGAATAATTTAAGTATTAAAAATTGTCAGTTACAAAGTAATGCAAGTTAAGCTAAGAAAGTTTCTTAATAATCATATTAAATATTTTAAATCAAATGAAAATAAAGGATATAAGTCTAAAATAGTTTTTATTCTAACATGGCAGGTGTTCTGAACTAACATGGGCTGCTATTTAAATTAAATTAACCACACAGTTATTATTTCTGAATAAATTTCTACTTGTTCATCTACTTATTTATTTAAACATTTCGATTCTCTAAAATTCGAAAATTTCTTTTACTCATTTTAGGCAATAATAATTATTTAAAAAGCAACGTTGATATCAGAAAAGATTTTGATCGCGCGAGTCTGTTCTGGCCATTGGGTTTGATTAGAGCCCCAATACATGCCTATAGCATACTAGAAAGTTACGAAAGACAGCTTCAAAATTATTCGAAAGAAGAAAGTAAAGGTGTCGTATATCACAGTGACGAAGTTTCTCTCGAATTTCACTTTCTTACTCCATGTCAAAATCATATTAACTGTATGGAGGTAAGTTTCAGTTTTCGTTTTTTAATTAGCCAAAGAACATACTACATCACGGGTTGCGTAATTATCAATGAAATGTGAATAAGACATAAAAGTCCTATTTTATTTTTCGTTCGCTAGTAAAATTTCTAGAATAAATAACTTCATATTAACCCCTTGACATACGAAGACGTCTGGGAGACGTCATTTGCTTCTTATGTCAAAACAATAATGGATGTGTCTCAGACGTCTTCAACACAGAAATGCCAACTTGCTCCGGACAGCAAATAAATATTTTAAAGTGGTAGTTTATTAGTTGTGATTCTTGGTTTATTAAATTGAATTTAGTTGATTTTTATTCACCACAATGTCTAAATAATTCGTAGGCTTATATAATTCAGCACTTTATAGTACTTATGTCATGTTATATCTTTTAAAAAGCAATAAAAAATAGTAAAATATTTGCAAAATTTAGTTCGTAGTTATTTACAATTTTTTAATTATTTTGACATGTCCGGAGCGGTTGGCATCTCTGTCAAGATTCCTTTGCAAGTTGTTGTTTACAGTGCAATCAAAGATCATTTCTATATCAAGAAATCAATAATATTGCACAGTTTAGAGTTTGTTTAATGATAAGCCAAGGGGTTAAGAAAACTAACGTTTTATTAAAAATTCACTGTTTATTTGGCATAAAATAGTATGAATAATTTGATGAAAATACCTAATAACTTAAAATTTTTTTATATGATAATGATTTTACAAAATATATGGTTGTTAAACATTGTTTTTTAGTACAATAATTTCATTGAAAGATTAAGATTTATTTTCAAAAAAGTATTTTTGAACTTCCGTTGGGTAAGAAGATACTTTGAGTTCCTTCATGTCTAGTAACTGAAGAAATTTTTGTTCCGTATCTTCTCCATAAATTTTGACCTAAACCAATAACAGACTTCACTCGCTTGCAATTACTTTCTAACTACGTTAGATACAGAGACTCTAGGATGCGGTACTGGCAAAAACAGATTGGGAACTCTTGTGATCAAACTTAATCATTAGAAAGATAATGTTATTGTATTCATATGTGGAAAAAGTTACCCTCCTTCTCTAGAAATGTGGATAAAATCTCCTTCATTTGTCCTTGAAATGAACCGGACACAGGATACATTATGGAATTCAAGTATAGCTCTAGTAATAACATTATTTTCTTTTTCACCTACAATACAAGTGAGGAATGAAAACAAATACATTTAATATGTACTTATGATGAAATGGTGCGATTATTTAACGAAAAACAGTATCTCTGAGTAACATATGACAAAATTTATAAGTTTATACCTTGAGAATAGTTAGGGTGTGAAATGTTTTTTTTTTCTTTTCTTATGACTACAATAAGAAAATTGATTAGATCATGATATTAAATAAAGTGAGAGTTAGTGATATTGAAAAGAGAAAAAAAAAAAAAACTCCACATTTTAATGCCAATAATATGAATTCAGTATGCAAAAAATTTTAGTATGCTTTTGAAATATAATATTCGAAATAGATTTATATATCATAAAAGTGGAAAAGTTATGAAAACATAGGTGTTTCATATGAATCTCAATGCAGTAATGAGTTAGTTTTAATTTTATCAATATACTACATCTATAAAAAATGGTTAGGGTTAAAAAAACACAGTGTTGCTCTATGAAGAGAATTTGATCAATTGATTACCTACGAGAAAGGGTTCAATTACGTGCTAAATATCAGTTAAATTACGAAAATTGATACAAAAAATTACAATTGATTTGTTAAAAGATGCTTTGTAAATGTAATAATAAATTGTTAAACTCATTATCCTATAAATCGCTAGAAAATATAATTATTGAATTTCAATAAATGTATTTCATACACGTTTCAGACAGTTTTAAAAAAGGGTATTAATGTAACAAAAATCTGAATTATTATTGCTTTTTATGAAAGTTTTTATGACAATAGCATGTATTTATTGAGCATGTTCATTTAAATAAAATTCTATAATTTCAAGAAAAAAAATGAAAAAGAAGAGAAATTTAATTCAACATTTTCTAAATATTTTCAAATTTGATAATTAAGATAATGAAAAATACAGCAAAAATCAATCCATTTATTTGCTTCAATAAAAATTCTACTCAAAAACTCTTTTATCTTGAAAATTTCATAAAAATAGAGTTATTTTCTTTTAGTTCTATATCGTTTTACTGAGCTAAGTGCGTAAGAAAAAGTTATAAATAATTTCTGCGCTTTAATACAGAAAATATATTAAAGTTCGAGGCCATCAATTATTTTAAACATTTGCTTCTTAAAGTAAATCTTAAATAAGAGTAAGAAAGAACTGTGTGAAGTATGATGTTTTATAAAAAGGATTCTTTCCTTTCTGGATACTTTTCCTTCAATAATAGTAAAAACTGCTTAAAGAAAACAGGTTGGAAAATTTTAGGAATTTATTTTATTATTATTTGTATCTTCATAAACTTAATTGATTTTGTCGTAATAATTTATTTTCAAATTATTTATAAAATCCCTACATGGAAAGGTGGAACTATAATTTTTTTTGCTTATTTATCAAGCTCGTTAGCATTTGTAGATATTTCAAGGAGAAGAGAGCTTGTTATTTCGTTAATCAAGCAACACGAAAAGGTTTATCATAGTTACACGTCTAAATATACAATTTTGATAGCATTTGTTTTCTGCTTCTTGTATTCTTTCTGTGGGTTAAGTCCCGAAGATGTATCTTTATACATTTATGGACATACACTAAATTCAAAATGGTGGTTTGTTTTTATATACATAAAAATATTTTTCTTGAATTCTGTGTTTCCTACATGGTCCTGTCTATTAACATTGCTATATTACAAATTTTGCCGTTCTTTTTTATCAAAAATACAAGAACTGAGAAAAAAACTAAAATCGGAAATTCCTGAAACATTCGGAAAATATAAGCAGATGAGCTTATTGATAAAAAAATCTGAAATCGCGTATGATATATGCGACTTTGAAGCCGCATTCTCACTGCCGATGTTTTTTGTTTGTTCTGCAAGCTTTTGGGCATGTTTTAGTGTCGTGGGACTGATGACGATCAAGGAAGTTAGTTCAACGAGCATGATTTGGATTTTTGATTTCTCATCTTACATTTCCATTTCACTAGCTAATTTGGTCATAATAATCTGGAATGGAAGTGAAGTCGTAAACAGCTTAAAACAATTCCAATTCGAATTCTGGAAACTAATTGAAAAGCGATCATATCTCCTTGTTGCTTCAAATTTAAATGAGCACCGAGCCGAAACGTTCAATTTGGTGAGAGATTTGCTGGAAAGACCTAAATTGTCACTGTCTGGATACGGAATTATATACTTTAAAAGAAATACAATATTCGCCATCATTGGGACAGTTTTGACTTATAGCTTACTTTTAATGAGTAAAGAATAAGTAAATTGATTTAATTGCATTTTTTTAACTTTCTTAACCATTCAAATCCTGGAAACTAATTGCTTGTCGCTTCAAATTCAACATGTGACCGAGTGGAAGCGTCCAATTTGGGGAGAGATTTGCTGGAAAGACCTAAATTGTCACTATCTGAATATGGAATGATATACGTTACAAGAAATATATTCGCCATTATTGGAATAGTTTTGACTTATAATTCACTTTTCATGAGCACGATACAAGCAAATTGATTTAATTGAGTTTTTCAACATTCGCCAATTGAATTCTGGAAACTAATTGAAAAGCGATCATCGTGTAATTTTGCTAAATGTTCACTAAAATAATTTTCGCACTATTGTGTATAAATAATAAAAAAGTATGTATTGATGGCTTCATAATCATTTGATGTGGGGACAGTAAAATCATTCCTTGTGCATTATTGTTTTAAAGTGCAATATTTTGTATCATGTTTATATGCATTTTCATTTTGACGTTTTGTTTTTGTTTTCAGCCTGTTTAAATGGTTGTTAAGATGTGATATCATGACTTCTATATCATTCTCCATTGTGTCGCTGCAAAATTTCTTAAAATAACTATCGTATTTTTTGAAAAACCGAAATATAAAGGCCAAAAAATGACAAAGAAGGAATCGGGAACCTAAATACTAAAATAAAAAATCAGTTTAATTCATCATGCTGTTGCAAATACAAAAAAAGCGCAAGAATTGCATTTACTGAACTTCCTTGATTATTATTAATAATTACCGGTTATTATTAATAATTAACCAATTAATCACATTTGACCGTGACATATATGTACTTAAAAGTTTTAACAATACTTCAAAATTTAGATACTATTTAGAAAAACTGCAATCCGAGTTAGTTAACATATGCTTTGAAAATGTAATTGAATACAAGCTTCAATTCGGAAAATCGTAGAAAGATTATATTCGTTTCGGTATACGTTTATCAATATAACTAAATTATGTATTGTTATTTTATCTATCAGTTTTTGAGTTGTAATTTTATATTGTGGTTGTCATAAGTTAAAATGCCTTATGATTGTTAAAAAAATAAATTTAAAAAAATTTATTAAAAAAAATAAAACTTGTTTTAATTAAGGCTCTTAACAATTTAAATAAATTGTGTAAAATTATAATATGTAAATTTTTAAATTAATTATATTGAGTCCATAAGGTTAACTTTTGTTGATATTATAATAGACAAGATTTTATTTAATATTAGTATTTAACGTTTATTATTTTTAGTATTTAAATTTTTTGTGTATAACAACAATTAATTTTATATATTCATTAAATAATCATTTTATCCATGTATTCATACATCATATATATATATATATATATATATATATATATATATATATATATATATATATATATATATATATATATATATATATATATATATATATATATATATATATATATATATATATATATATATATATATATATATATATATATATATATATATATATATATATATATATATATACATATATATATATATATATATATATGTGTGTGTGTGAGTTAGTGCAGCATTAGATGAAATAATGGTGATAATTTAACAAACATAACAGTTTAATAGAAATAAAAAGGATAGAAAGATATAGCAGTTAACATTATTTACATGACTCATGAGAGCTGCCTTCTCGCAGTGGTCTCCGGAATACATGTGACTAAGAATTAGATTGTTCTATGGTATAAAGTAAGAGTTAATTACAAATTCGGGAGTTTCCCTTCGGGACTTCCCCTTCTGGACTGGATGGCGCCTCTCAATGTCAAGATGGATGATGCAACTTCTTTTTATATTACAAGATGGTGAATGACGTAATGTTCGAAGCTATTACACTATAATACTGTAACAACAGCTCTAAACTCCATATATATATATATATATATATATATATATATATATATATATATATATATATATATATATATATATATATATATATATATATATATATATATATATAATAACAGGGTTACATGGCTACATCATTGTTGTATTCAGCTTGAATAATTCATTCGTAAGCCATAATAAGCTATCAAAAGGTTTATTTAAAGGTAGTCTGGTAGTTATAACAGTTCACATCCCCACTCCACAAGGGACGGGGTGTGCATAAAACTCCGGATGGTTCCGGCAGATCTTTTATGAAGCACATTATTCAGCAAGAGACATGCGAAAACAATCGCTCCCGCATTAAATACTAACAGAGAATGATGAAAACAGGCTGAAAATAAAACTTGTTTTAACTAAGGCTCTTAACAATTTAAATAAATTGTGTAAAATTGTAATATGTAAATTTTTGAATTAATTATATTGAGTCCATAAAGTTAACTTTTGTTGTTATTATAATAGACAAGATTTTATTTAATATTAGTATTTAACGTTTATTATTTTTAGTATTTAAATTTTTTGTGTTTAACAACAATTAATTTTATACATTCATTTAATAATCATTTTATCCATGTATTCATACATACATACTCACACACACACACACACACACACACACACACACACACACACACACACACACACACACACACACACACACACACACACACACACACACACACACACACACACACACACACACACACACACACACACACATATATATATATATATATATATATATATATATATATATATATATATATATATATATATATATATATATATATATATAGTGGTGACCAAAAGTGTGTACATTTTTTGAAAGTTTCATGTTTTTCAACTTTGTGTGCTTGTAGAATATATTAATTTTCACTTAAATACAAAGGATTATATATCAAAGTGAAGATAATTTAATGTTGAATTTAATAACAAAACAGAATTAAAATATCTGCATTACACGAAAAGTTATGCTCATTTTAGTAGAACAAACAAACACAAATCGTTTTTAATAAGGATGCGTTTTGTAATAAAAGCCTACTAGCCAATCACAAACACTGTCCTTAGGACCTATCAAATGTCTGTAACTATAGTTTAGGTTATTTGGATGGTAAAAGAGTTATTGTTGTATATATATTTTGCGGAATGATGCATACTAGTACAATTAAATTGAGTATTGCTGTTTTTGAATATTTAAAGTCCTTTTTTTAATTAAACTAATTTTAAACAATGTCATCAACAAGAAGAACTAATTGGAACTAACGAATTGTCATATTGAGAGAAAATGGCCTCTCTTATGCTGAAATTGCAAGTTAAGTTAGTAGTTCAGTGACTTGTTCTGGTGTACGAAAGTTCTGTTTACGTTATGAAAAAACGATAGTTGAGCATTTATTTAATTAATAGGAATCTGTTTTAAGTGAAATAAGTTAATAGAAACAATCTATTTGTTTGAACTTAAATTTATAAACAGATTGCCTTTTAACGACTCCAAATGAGGCAATTCATTTTTGTTTCCGTTTACCATCGAGTTTGACGGAGAAATTATTAAAAATGATGCTTTTCTAGAACTACTTGTGTGAAGGGGCCTATTAGAGAAATTGCATTGAGAACCTTCTTGTCTTTTTAAGAAAAGTAACTATTTTAAATGAATTGATCAGTTTAAATGAATTTAATCTTTAAAATAGAGTTAGTTGTCTTTTGGATTAATTAAAAAAAAAGAAAGAATCTGTTGGAAAGAAACTTCATAATTGACAAACTATACAAAGCCTGCCTAGCGTATAGAAAACTTGCTTAAAAAACTGGCTTTTAAACAAAATAAAAATTTTTAACGATAAAGTTTTTGTTTTTAATAAAACAGAAATACCATTATATTATTCAATGAAACAATTCAGCTGTTTTATTAAGTGAGTTTTAATGTTTAAACAAAGTTATTTTATTTATGTTGCAAGAAATTTTGATTATTAAATGAGTACGCTTATATTTTTTTTCTTACCTGAAGACTTTCCGAAATATCATCTTCTAAGTAATCAGGGACGTCTTGTAAGTCAATCAAATCATTCTCTAAATCATTAAAAATAATTCAAACTTAAATTCTATTTACTTTTAAATATTACCATAAAGTTTTATAACAATAAATAAAGACTTAGACCAAATAAAATTAAACAATAGAAAAGATACTTATCTTAAAAATATAAGAATATGCATTCTTTAAAAATACCCCATAAAAGTATGATAAAATTTGTTTACAATTAAATTTAAGTGAAAAATTAACTCTTAAAAGTAGTGATCCCACGAAATAATAACCTCGGATAAAAGTTCTTGGCCAACTGATCCTTTAAAGTAAATGCCTTCTAGTGTTTGCTTAAAAATGTATGCTAACTTGGTTTATGATTAAATTCAAACTGTTTTGTTAATTCACAACATAAAAGGATGAGGCATCATAAATGCGTGCGTAACTATTGTTTAATAAATTAATTACTAAATAAATATCATTCCCAGTCATATGAATGAGAAGCCTCACTTACTGAGTGGTCTCGTCAAATGTAGCGTCGTAGTGGTCGGTTTGAATCCTTCGTCAATCCTGCGTTCATATTGGGAATGTTCCTTTTTAAGTTGTGCTATTAATTTTTAAATTTGACAAGGGCTTATAAGCCGTTCTTTATAATGAGCAAACAAAAATGCAAACGTAAAGCAGAAGACAAGGGAACTCCAAAGTCAAGTATTGGAAGAAATTTTGCCTTCAGGGAGGACTTTTAGATGAAATTAACAAGCGTATGCGGTACATAGAGAGGAAAACCACGAACTCACCCCTGCGGTTAACCTGTCGGCAAAGGGACATGATCCGTCTACCACTTTAGATATTTTACGTCACCACTGTGGTTGGTATGAGCCAGATACGGAATTCGTAACGATCAACCATTGCTGGGATTCGAACCGGTAACCTCATTGGGAGGTGGACGCTCTAGCTCCTGAATCACCTCGGCTCCTGTAAAGTAATTTTGTAATATCTCAAAGGAGTCTCTATAAATTATGTTTAACAGTATAAATTTTAACTTCAGAACCGTTTTCTTAATTTCAATACAACAATTAACTATTCTCAAAATTACCGTGCGTAAAATTAGCATTAACTCACTTAAATTTTTTATTATGAATTATTTCCACATTTCTTAATTAAGCAAGCCTATCTTTTGAACACAATCAACACATAAGTCAGTTGTTAAATGACGAAAATTAATGAATATAACACTGCTTTTATTTTAAGTAAGATATTTCTGCTGAAAATTTCAATATTGCATTAACATCAGTGAAATTAGTATATCTGTTAAAAAAGCGTATATGCATTTTTTGTTACAAAAAATATTGTTTTATTTCTATTTAAAATGAGGTTTTCCGCACTTTAAAACCATAGAATTATTTCTTTCATTTTATTCTTGATTCATTTGTTTCAAAAACGATCCTTCGTCGGTGCTCGAATCAAGATCGGAACTCGTGTTTCACTGCTGTACTCGCCAAAATCTTGGAGACTTTCGACTCGTCATCAACTTCATCTTCTAGCCTTCATGTCATGCGTCAGTCTTCAGTTGGAGCATTCATAGCATGTGAGTAGCCTTGCCTTTATTTGTTCGCCCAGGTTCTTGATCATCAATAAACCTGTTTAGCCGTCATCTGGGGCTCTGCGACTATGTCAACGCAAAGATGTGCCCGTGGTGGGAAGCGGCGGACCGAAAGGCCCATGCGGCAACCCCCACAGTTCCGTGATCCCTCATTGAGCCATTACAGTATAGAAGGAATTGATCAGCGAATTGCTACTCGTGTTGCTCTTCTTAAACTAGTGAAGGAAAATAATGCCTTCAACCCAGAGACACTCACTTCCTACGAGCAGGAACTCATCGACTAAAAGCAAGCAAGGAATCTACGGTGCCCTGTGGAACCTGAATCGACAACGCCCATGGAAGCGGAAAAGTCAAATCTGCCTGAAAGGACGATGGAACCCACAGAAACTGTATCTTCCTGCGAGCCTCAACTAAAAACTACCCAAATCGAGCCATCTACTGAGATAAGTGTGGAAAAGGAGCCTCTTCTTAAAGATTCATCCCCCGAAAGACCAAGGAAGAGAAAAAAGAAAAGCCTAAATGCCAGCGGAAACCAGGAGACCATTTCTACCCGTCTTGAGCCAACACCTGAGATCACTCCATCCAAACCTGAATTGACGGAGCCTTCTCCACCGACCAAGGACTATTACCTCCCGAGAAAACTTAAATTTCTTGCGCGAGGCCTTACTGTAGACATCCGAACAGAAGATCTTCGGAAAGATACAGAGGACAATGGTCGACGACCAATCAAGATAGAGCAACTAAGAAAGAGACGTGACAACGGATACAAGATCCTCCCCCTTTTTCTAGTGATACTCCATGACTTGCCAGAACATCGGGACTTTATTTCCACAAAGAATCTGCTGTCCTGTCCAGTCCAAATCGAGAAATTTAACGGAGGGCGTTACGCCATCCAATGCTACAAGTGATAAAAATTTGGACATACACAGAAATCATGATCAAGTTATCCAGACCGCATGAAATGTGCAGGAGCACATTTTACTTACCAGTGCGTGAAGCCTCTCTCCCTTCCGGCCAAATGCATCAATTGTCAAGGCGATCACCCGGCCTGTTTTACGGGCTGTGGTGTTCGGCTGAGGCGAAATCATCGCACCTTTACGCGTAGACCATAAGACGCCCCCAGCAGTGCAGTGAAGTTCCTAAGGATCATCAAAGAACTTCAGGAACTTTTGAAAGACGAGAAAGTCATCTCATTACTCATCTCCCTGCTCCCAGTCCTAAAGACGTAGATGAGGAGCCTCCCCTTCAAGCCTGCTACATCCTACCATGATGCCTTTCATTATTTTATCTCATTTCAGGTTCTTTTCCGTACCACCAATACAACTTTCCTATGTATGTCCCTTTGGGATATTTCATGATGAATGGGATAAGGGCCATTTAGGCCTCAGATGCCCAGTTCTACAACAACGATCGAACGAGTCAGGACCTTTCACCATTCAATTGTGCTTCGGCGATTTATCATACATTCCCATCCAGATGAATTGGTTAGAGCCCCTCGCGGGGCTGATGCTAAGATAACTACCGCATATGGGATGAGAATGATTCAGGACTTTCAACTTTCTACGCTTTCTAATGGTAGTAAAATGTATGTTTTTATGAGTGATTCTTTGTTTTGTAAATTTGATTAGAATTATTTTCTTTGCCTCAATGTGTGAACAATTCATAGAAAAAGCTGCTTTGTTACAGTTTTCTGCTTGTTGAACCTTGTAAAATGTTGGTAAAATCAAGCAAAATTCAAAAAACTTTAATATTAGATAGTCAACCTCCTTTTAAAATATTTTGTAAAGAGCGTAGTAGTGCTCACCACAGCTCTTCATTATTTTGTTTCCTCCGATTATTGTTGCTGTTGTTTCTAATGCCACTTACCACACTAGCAAGCCTGCTTGGTGAAACCGAATAAATTTAAGGCAGAGGGTGCGTTTCTTGTTTTTAAGTGGCGCCATCTATGGTCAATAATTCGTCTTCAGCCACACACAAGTCACACCCGTTTATAGGGTGGACCCATTCATACATCCATTCATTCATCCACAGAACGTAATTTTTGACCGGGATCAGAGAACGATCGATCTCCAGCCCAGTACCCCCAGATTTGTTATGGGAACATGGAGGACAGCCTTCGTGAGTCGACAGATTTAACGTGCGTCAGTCGCCATTTTCTACACGGGGAGTCTTCAGCCGGCGGGGTTCGAACTCACGAGCTCTCGGACATGGGCCCAGCGCCCTTCCTACCAGGCTATTCCGGCCTCTAATTATGTATTGTATACGTGTGTAAGCATTGAGGTAAGTTTTATAAACAGTAAGTGGATGCACCCACATCACAAGGCTGTTTTTACGTCGGAAACGATAAAATACTGGTAGTAAAACTATTTTATTTATGTCTTGTTTGCTTTTCCATGAAAACCAAGATATATGCTATTATTCTCAATAAATCTTTGTAGACAGAATTCTATATTTCACCCAAAAATAAGATAGTTATTAAATAGATTTTATCACAACTTTTAATCTTTTCCGGTTTACAAATAATTCCAACAATAATACAATAAACAGACTTGTCACATTTAATCACAATTTTGAACATTTGTACAGCTTTTTAATTTTCCTTATGTCTCCAGCGCTGTCCAATTCTAGCTCTTCTTTTCTTTGGCTCTAATGTAGGACTTTTACCTGGATTCTTGCTAAATGTAAATCTGTGGTAATGAAGAATTGATTCGTAATCATATCTTTCATTTAACACGCTCATGTCGTACCAGTCAAGTTTCAAAAAATTATCTTCGCGACCTGCAATTTTAAAATTAAATTTATTTAGAAAAAGAAAAAAATATTCATACCCAAAAGCAACACAGTGCGATATTTTTCCTTTCACTCGAAGGCTCCTGTCTAAACTATAATTTATCTGCCTCTCTGAATCTTAAAATCTATGCACGTCAAGGTTCAGTAATAACTTTATTTAATAGTCTCAGTGTTATATAATAATTGAGCTCACAGTAAAGTTTGTTGCATTAACTCTTATTGGTTGCTTGAGTCGTTGTAGCTGTAGAAAGAGCTTCAAGTGCAAAAGAGTAAAATATTATTTTTGATTAAAAAACTCGAACTCTTTTTTTTTTTCTTGAAATCTGAATTGCAATCAAGAAATCGACAAGATAATTAATTTAAGATCGACATATACTCGAAATATACACAATATTAAAGGGAAATAAGACTTAATATTAACACAATTGATCAAATTTTACAACTGAAATCATAGTGGTTTTTCTCATAATTCCTTATGATATTAATATGTTACGAATGATTACGCCCGAAAGAAAATCTTTCTTAATAAAATTACTGCAACGAATCAAATGAAATAGATTTGACTCTGTTACAAAAACAATTATAAGTAAAGAAAACCTACAAACCATCTTTAATATTGTCCCAGATAACATTAACATATTCGTCTCTGTCATACCGAGTATGCTCGTGTACAAATCCTAAAACATGCATCAATTCGTGCATAATAATTCCTAAATGGAGACACTCAGGAGCTAAATTAAGTGTTTGTGCACCACCATTTCTGCCCACGTAAGATGAACATCTAATAATGAAATTAACGCTCATTAGAAATCTAATAGTGAAATAGTAAATCTAATAATTAAATAATAATAAGCAATCGGCATAAAAAGTATCGGTGCCATTAAAATAAATATTTAAAGAAATATATTTTGTTTTTGAAGACATTTTTTCAATTTCAGACGTTTTTATGCTAAAATTTAAGTAACAATTTTTAACATTTGAGGTGTTATGTATGAGCTTAAATATTAAAATATTAAGATCCAAAATATTGAAAAGAATTTATTTTATAAATGTTTTCAAACGAACAAAATTGTAAAAGAGTGAGGAGTTTTAATGCATTTCAAAACCTCTTTCTTTTAAGATTTCTGAATTTCGAGTAGAAAATTATTTTAAAAATATAAGACATTTATATGATAAAACTCACGTAACAGATTTTAGTATATCAGGTGTTATGAATATTATCCTATATATTGCTATGTATATTAATATAAATATTTCTAATTTTTTATTTTAATATTGAAATATTAAAAATAAAAATTCGAAGGCAATTATTAATCAAAAGTTCTATAGTCGAAGCAGAAACTGTAAAAGAGTGAGGCGTTTCAATTCGTTTTGACTTTTAATTTATTTCGATTGACTTTCTTAAAATTTCTGATTTTTGATTTAAAAAATATTTTACTTTAAAATTGTCTTAAAAAATAATTTCCAAATGTTTTAATATTTATTTTTGAAAATAAAATTATATCCATTAAATGCAATGGTATTTCAGGGAAAAAAGCTTTGAAACAACAAAATATAGATTAAATCCACGTTAAATAAGAATAATTTAACAAAGAAAAATGTAAAACATTGATGAACATAACAAAAAATTCGATATGTTAAGGATTAGGCTATATTTATATTAACAAAACTTAAATATAGTTATTTTCTTCTGAAATATTTATAAACATTTGTTTAAAGGCTTATAAATATTTCCGAAAAATAGTGCATAAAAAGAAATAAAACAATAATAGGATAAAAGGTTTTCAATTTATTTGATTTAGATAATTTTGCGCGTGCGATATTTTAAATGTAACATCTTGAGTCGGTTATTTTATAAGTGAAATGATACTAAATTTTAGATATTCAGATCATCACAGGATTTTTCGATATTTCTTTCAGAAATTTTTTGATAAGCCTTCAAATTCCTTTAAGTTGCTGTTATTTTCGATCTTTTCAGTTTTGCTCTTCAGTTTTATAAGTGCGCTGTAGTTGTTCCCATTCTTACCTTATGATGACAAATAATCTGCAAATCCTGGATACTGTCAGAAAATGGAATTCTCCAAAAATGTTTAAAAAATAACATTTCTCTTTTCTGATGCTTGAATTAGGTATTTATATAATTTCGCTTTAAAACCGTACAACTTTTAAAGTATTAAACATTAAGTATTCTGCATTTTTTGTTTATTTATTTATATTTTTCATTAAAAAAATGATTTTTTGCTGAAATTAGGTATGTTATCTTCAATTTTTTAGCAAAACTTTTAATAAGTAAGGTATTCAAAATTCAATTGTTTTCAAGATATTAGACAGGTAGATATCAAGATCTTTATGTCTTCCATAACATAATAAATAGTTAGCACTAATTAATAAGCATATTTGTCTTCTCTTTGAGGCACTAAAGTTGGTAGGAGAGAGAGACTGATATGAAGGACGAAGTACTGTCTTATCTCTCTAGAATTTATCACTCGAAATTTCTCTATAAATTTGGTATATGGACAAAACTGTGCTATACTTTCATATGCAAATGCAGCAAACACGAAAAAATATTGTTACGAGGCAAATTAAATAGCAAGGTTTACATGGGGGAAAAACATCTTAATTTGTTTTTAAATTTCGACGAAAGACTTTTTTTTCATTATTTTCAACTACTATTAGGAGATACTATATTACAAATGAAAAGACTAATACATATTTTAACTCTTTGTCGCTGATGGTACACTAGTGTTCCTTTTATGTATTTTTTTTCAGACGCTCTAATTCAAAGAAGAAATATATTTTTGTTTCTTTTTAATTATAGAAAACAGTTTAATAGTTACTATAAAATCTGTTACATTGTCGGAATTACATTTGTATTAAGATATAAAGTTCAAGAAAAGTAGATTGAATTATTTTTTCATTCACATTCAAAAATTTACTAATAATTGATTTTGTAAATTAAAGACATTTTATTGGTGAATAATTGTTTCTCTTAGATCTAAATAAGTGCAAATTTGAAAAAGTATTGTTTTGAAGTGAGCTGTATTAGAAATATTTTACATTTCACGCAGGTAAAGACAGCGATGCTTCAGGCTGTATTTAAAAAATACAAATTATTAAATTGTTAAATAGTATTATTTTCTATTTATTTTGACCTAAATTAATACAAAATTATAAAAAAAAAGTATAAAAAATATGTTTAATAAAAATTCTGCGTCAAAGAGTTAAGTGTCATTTTTGATTTAGTTTTCTTTAAATAACAGATAATGAAATCAATCTAACAAATTGCTTTGCGAGGTTATTTTGGATTCAAAGTGGTGGAACATTATTGCGGCTCACAAGGTTCTAAAAAAACTTACTTATAAATTCGCATTAGTATTAAAAGCAATTTCTTTTTTCAGACACTATTTTAATGTTTAGGGGTCTGTAAGCCTCAACTCTTACATAGATATCTTTGTTTTATGTTTGTAGAATTAATTTTTTCTAATACAACACTTTCCTTAAGATTTCTGTAGTAATACTGCATATCAATTACTAATGCCTCTATCACACGAGAGAAAAATATGTGCAACTGCAAGTGTAAGTGAAACTCTAAGCGCAATTCCTCCGTTCGGAGTTGCCGAAAGGGTTGCTTAATTGCCTGAACGGTTGCATGTAATTGTGTTACCATATTTTGTTATTTATCTTTACTTTTGGCTCATATTTTATTTTATCATATTTTATTATATCATAGTTTCTGAACGATGTTCGTAAAGGGAGGAAAAAGAAATCACAGACGCTGTAGAATATTGATTGATTTTGATTTAATTTTTTACATTTGTATTTGTGTGAAGTCTTTTTTTCAGCAGCAAATTAAAATTCTAAAAAACTTTATTTCCCCAATAGTGAAGTAGCATAGTATAAAAAGGATTATGATTTCTACCTCATAATATAAGATGATATTAAGATATCATTGAATTTCATGCTGCGTCCCTGAAAGGATAAGGGGGTGAAAGGGAGATGGACTGAAATACATGCTGCGTCTCTAAAAGGATAAGGGGGTGAAAGGGGGATGGATTTAAATACTATCTAGAATTTTGACAATTTTTTTTATCTTGATTTGAGTGACTAAGGTATAAAACATGGTGCGTAGCGTTTTTGAAAAGTGCTTAAAGGTGCTTATTTTCGATTTTCATTTTTTAAAGGCCCTTAAAGGTGCTTTTCTTAATGGGTGTTTTTAAAAGGTGCTTTATTTTCCCTTTTCGAAAATGAAATTTATGAAAGGGAATGTCGATTTTCCCCACGTATTATGTAAAAACGTGTTTTTCACATTTTTCTATTTCACGTTTTCAGAATTCATTCAACCACGATCAATTTCAGCGTACCGTCAGTCCATAGCGTATGAATGCGCCAATCATTTTACAGGTTTGGTGAAGTACTTGCGAGTCCGCATGTGCGTCTAGTGAGCTGGGTTCGGTGAGATTCTTGCTTTCTCATGTGCAACTCTGCTGTATTTTGCAAGATATTCTCAATTTCAGGCTTTATTTTTCACCCTCTGAAATCGAACCGAAAAATCTCTTGATCATTTTTTAATGGCTAATATAATCAAGAAAAGAGTTCTTTGTCAAATTCTAGTTATTTTATCATGATCATGTGAAGTCTGAGATTTATTTTGCATTTTGTCAATTTACATAGTGCTTGAAAATATTTTTTGAGTGCCTAAAATGTTCTTAAAAGTTGCTTATTTTTTGTTGAATTTGGCTCCGCACCCTGTAAAAGCATAGTTTATTTATATATATTTACTATCTAACATGCTAGCTAGGCAAGTGCGGTATCGTTATCTATGTATACGCTAAATTGAATGAGAATAAAAACAAGCTGTCTGATTTAATAGTTTAGCTACTCGAAAATTTATAAAAGTTTCATGTGGGGCCGGGATAGCCTGGTCGGTAGGGCGCTGGGCCTATATCCAAGAGGTCGTGGGTTCGATCCTCGCCGGCCGAAGACTCCCCGTGTAGTAAATGGTGACTGATGCACGTTAAATCTGTCGAGTCTCAAAGTCCTCCATGTTCCCACAACAAATCAATACCTCTGGGGGTACTGATCCAGGAGTTTCCTTGTCTTCTGGATTGGTTCAAAATTACAAGGCTACGGAGTTGAACGTAAGTAGTCGTAAACCCATGAAATTGGGTCGGCTGTTCAACGACGGTTATAAAATATAAAATAAAAGTTTCATGTGTAGAAAGGACAATTTTATGACTTATACCATTTTATGCAACTGACATTGCTATCTAAACAAGTAAGGCATTTCTTCAAATTTAATTTTTTAAGCTTAATTAAAAAACATAGTTCTTTGAAATAATTCTTTAGAAGAAATGAGGGTTTAATGTATGAAATATACAATTTTTGACTTTCCTTTTGCTCATAAAATATTTATAACATCAAAACTATTAGTTCTATCAAATCAATTCTATTTTTTTAATTTAGTCTAAAAAATACATAATAAATAATGTCTATACTGCTAATGTCTATACTACAATGTGTCAGAATTTTATTGTCATCAAATTAATTTACATTGCATTAAGGAATCATCACGCCCGGTGGCTGAGCGGTAGCTCTTCGCGCTGTCGTGCCACAGGTCCCTGGTTCGATCGTCGGGCCGAGCAAGGTTGACTCAGCCTTTCATTCCTTCAGTGGGTCGATAAATGAGTACCAAGTATACTTGGGAGCTAAACACTGGGGGTTTCACGTATGGCTGACTACCTAACCGGAACAAATGCTCCTGCATCCCAGAGCCCAAAGGTCAAGAAAACTGAGATGGGCACAGAAGGCCTTGGCCCTCTGTGGGCTGTGCCGCTGAGTTTAGTTTTTAAGGGATCATCAATTTTATTCATTTACAAATTGCATATCAGGAGTATCACTTTTATGAAAATTATTTTTTCCAATTTCTTAGTAAAATTGTTTTTTAAATATGAGAGGATTTTCAATGTCATACTTACAATTTATTATTGTAAAATTTAAAACATTCTTTATTGATATGAGATAATTTAATTAAAAATTATAGGATTTATTTTAGGACAAATTTATTGTAATATACAGTATAAAAATTAAAATTTATTTATAACTATGAAAAAAAAAACAATATTTTATTAAGAACATACTTTTTATGTATCATATTATTTTGTTACAGACTTTTACATGTTTTGTTTTACATTTTAAATAATACAAGAATCAATTTAAAAAATAAAACATTTATTGTCAAGTGAAACATTTAGAACATTATTCATTTTCATTTCCTATTTTTTAATTTCTTTCATAAAAACAGTATTGCATCTCTTTCCTTCTTCACCAGACAAACCTTACAGGATTATACGAAATATCTGAAATAAAAGAAAGAAATCACTTTCATGATAAAATTTTACCAACACATTATTAGAATAAGAGAGATTAAATACCATTAATTTGAAATCATTTAAGTCCTTAGGTATCCCCTTTAAACTTATTTTAAGTTTGTTAGATATTTTGATTAGAGTTCTAAGATTATTCTATACACTAATGAAAGATGGCAGGTATATTTGGTTTTGTAGTTCTTATGTTTGGATTGAAATTTGTTTTAAGAAAAATAGATTGTATTTATGATCGAAGACTATTAAAAATTTATGTATATTGAAAAATTAGTAAGGTACACTTACATACTTACTGTCATTGTAGAAAAGCTAAGTATCAAAATATAAATGTGAAGTATAAATAAAAAGTAAAGTATCATTAGTAAATCATCACACACACACACAAAAAAAAAGAATTGAGGGGATGAATGTAGAAACAGACAAGGAGATTGGAAATTTGCATTTTAGATTTTCAAAAATTAAAAGAATTCTTAGGGAAGAATAAAATAATTAATTCACAAATAATTATAATAATAAAAAAATTTCAAATAATCGGACAGATGCTTTTACAATCAACAGTAATAAAGTTTAAAATTTGAAAATAAAGAAATATAATCATTATTATATTTTATGTTATAATAATGTAACAAAGTTTGGCGACTTGCTTGGCGAATATTTCAAAGTAAAGCTTTTCGCCAGTATAAATTTTTACATATATAAAAATTGAAATTATTTCTATTTAAAGTAATTAAAACTTTGATCGGAACAAACTATAATAAGTTTTAATTTTATTAGCTTAAAATAAATAAATATTTTAAAAGAAAATTTATCTAGAAAATAGTGTACTATACTCACCGATACTAAAATGATGTGCAGGTTCCTGTTATGGTAGTACATCAACTGCATTGAGATGGTTATTTCATCGTGTGAAAGTATTTTTAATGCTTTGATTTTAAAGAAAATGTTATTATTAAACTAAAAAACTGTTCCGTTTCGTCTATAAAGAAATTTCATCCGATCATCCTCTTCACCAACGTCGCCGCCATTTTTATTTACATTTGTATACGTCATCACATAAAATTGAAACGTCATAAAAGCAAACGATCTGATTGGTTCATGAAAGAAATTGCCTGAACGGTTGCAGATATTTCGTGCAACCGTGATTTCTATGTCACACGAGCAATTTTTGGAGAAATTTCATGCAAAAATGTTTTGCAAAATATTCAGAAAATGTTTTGCAAAATATTCACTTTTTATAGCTTTTTTTACAACTTAATTCATTAAATTTAATTAAATTTTTTATAGAGGCAAATACAGGATATTTAAATATTTTAACAAGATGTAAGGTTTTTGTTTATAATCAAAATGTTTATTACCTATGAAACTTTATTAGTTTTTGTTAAGTGAAAACGTTCGATATATGATAGTGTTTCTTAGTTCTTATTTAATATTGATTTATCCATTTACTTTAATAAATAAATACCAAAATAGAGTTTTTTTTTGTTTTGTTAAAACAATGTGAAAAATACACTTCTATTGGCATAAATACACTGTCATGTACAAAAGATTTTTTCATAAATGGAATATAGTATTTATAATAGTTAACAGTTGATATTTACATAGTTAAAAAACCCGGAATTTTGTAATCTTTAAAGTGGTAGAGTAATGACAATAAAATTTAAAAAAAGTTTGCTCCGTCATTTTACGGTCTTCATGTGCTCCCCGCTTAATGGTGAGACACCGTAACCAAATTTGGTCGGAATTTTGATCCGGAGTATTATGGAATATAGTAACCTGGTCACGTTCGATAGAAAAATGTCCGATTTTGTCCGACATCGCAATTTGATAGAAAAAAAGGCTTAGCATATTTCAAATGTGATGCTAAACCTATTTTGTATAATTGAAAATTTAACATTTGAACTTATTTAAAATAAATGGTTGTTTAATATTGTTGTTTAGTACAATAATTACATTGAAAGGTTAAGATTAATTTTTAAAAAATAATTTTTGAAATTCCGTTGAGTGAAGATACTTCGAGTTCTCTTCATGTCTAGTTACTAAAAAGTTTTTTGTTCCTCATCTTCTCGGTAAATTTTGACCTAAACCAATAACAGACTTCTCTCGCTTGCAATTACTTTCTGACTATGTTAGATACAGAGACTCTAGGATGCGGTACTGGCAAAAAAAGATTGGGAGCTATTGTAATCAAACTTAATCATTAGAACAATAATGTTATTGTATTCATATAAGGAGAAAATTACCCTCCTTCTCTAGAAATGTGGATAAAATCTTCTTCATTTGTCCTTGAAATGAACCAGACACAGGATACATTGTGGAATTCAAGTATAGCTCTAGTAATAACATTATTTTCTTTTACACCTGCAATACAAGTGAGAAAAGGAAAAAAATACATTTAATATGTATGTATGTATGTACAAAAAATGGTGCGAGTATTTAACGAAAAACAGTATCTCTAAGTGACATATGACAAAATTTGTTAATTTATACTTTGAGAATAATTGTGGTGGGAAACGTTTCTCTTAAAAAATACAGTAAGAAAACTGATATTAAAGAAATATATTAAAGAATAAAAAATGATATTAACCAATAATTATAGAAAAAAAAGGAGAGTGAGTGAAATTGAGAAGAAAAAAACCCTACATTTTAACATCAGTAATAGGAATTTAGCATGCGAATAATTTTTGAATATTTTGAAATATATTAGAAATAGTTTTATAAATCTTGAAAGCGGAAAAGTTATGAAAACCAGGAGTCTTAAAACAGAAATGAGTTAGTTTTAATTTTGTCAATATACTACATCTATAAAAAAATGGTTAGAGTTAAAAAAAAACACAATGTCGCACTATGAATAACATTTGATCAATTGATTACCTACGAGAAATGACTCAATTATGTGATAAAAATCAGTTAAATTACGAAAATTGAAAATAAAAAGATGCTTTGTAAGTGTTATAATAAATTGTTGAAACTCATTATCCTAGAAATCCTTAGAAAATATAATTATTGAAGTTCAATAAATGTATTTCAGACAGGTTTTTGGCAGTTTTAATGGAGAGTACTAATGTAACAAAAATCTAAATTATTATTGAATTTTATGAAAAGTTTTTATGACAATAGCATGTATTCTTTGCGCATGTTTATTGAAATAATAATCTATAATTTCAACAAAAAAAAGAAGAATAAAAAGGAAAAGAAAAGAAAAATAAAGATAATTAATTGAACATTTTCTATATATTTTCAAATTTGATAATTAATATAGTGAAAAATAAAGAAGAAATCAATGCATTCAATTGCTTTAATGAAAATGTAACTTGAAAACCCTTTTATCTTGAAAGATTTCATAAAATAAAGTTTTTTTCATTGCAGTTCTATATCGTTTTACTAAGCTAAGTATGCAAAAATAAGTTATAAATAATTTCTGTGCTATAATACATAAAATGTGTTAGAGTTCATGACCATCAATTATTTCAAACATTTGCTTCTTAAATTAAATCGTAAATAGGAGTAAGAACTGTGTGAAGTATGATGTTTTATAAAAAGGATTCTTTCCTTTCTGGATACTTTTCTATCAATAATAGTAAAAACTTCTTAAAGAAAACAAGTTGGAAAATTTTTGCAACTTATTTTATTATTATTTGTGCCTTCATCAACTTAATTGATTTTGTCGTAGTAATTTTTTTTCAAATTATTTTTCAAACTCCTACATGGAAAGGTGGAATTATAATGTTTTTTGCTTATTTATCAAGCTTGTTAGCATTTGTAGATATTTCAAGGAGAAGAGAACTTGTTATTTCTTTAATGAAGCAACACAAAAAAATTTATCATAGTTACACGTCTAAATATACAATTTTGATAGCATTTGTTTCCTGCTTCTTGTATTCTTTCTGTGGGTTAATTCCCGAATATGTATCTTTATACATATACGGACATCCACTAAATTCAAAATGGTGGTTTGTTTTTATATACATAAAAATATTTTTCTTGAATTCTGTGTTTCCTATATGGCCCTGTCTATTAACATTGCTATATTACAAATTTTGCCGTTCTTTTTCGTCAAAAATACAAGAACTGAGAAAAAAATTAAAATCGGAAATTCCTGAGACATTTGAAAAATATAAGCAGATGAGTTTATTGATACAAAAATCCGAAATCGCGTATGATATATGCGACTTTGAAGCCGCATTCTCACTGCCGATGTTTTTTGTTTGCTCTGCGAACTTTTGGGCATGCTTTAGTGTCGTGGGACTGATAACGATTAAGGACATTAGTTCAACGAGCCTGATTTGGATTTTGGATTTTTCATCTTACATTTCCATTTCACTTGCTAATTTGTTCATAATAATTTGGAACGGAAGTGAAGTCGTAAACTGCTTAAAACAATTCCAATTCGAGTTCTGGAAACTAATGGAAAAACGATCATATCTCCTTGTTGACTCAGATTTTACCTGGCACCGAGCCGAAACGTTCAATTTGGTGAGAGATTTGCTGGAAAGACCGAAATTGTCACTGTCTGGATATGGAATAATATACTTTAAAAGAAATACAATATTGGCCATCATTGGGACAGTTTTGACTTATAGCTTACTTTTAATGAGTACAAATTAAGCAAGTTGATATAATTTAAATTTTTTAACGTTCTTAACCATTCAAATTCTGAAAACTAATTGCTTGTCGCCTCAAATTTAACTGGGCACAGAGTGGAAACGTCCAATTTGGGTAGAGATTTGCTGGAAAGACCTAAATTGTCACTATCTGAATATGGAATGATATACCTTAAAAGAAATACAATATTAGCCATCATTGGGACAGTTTTGCCTTATAGCTTACTTTTGATGAGTACAAAATAAGCAAATTGATTTAATTGGATTTTTAAGCGTTCTTAACCATTCAAATTTTGGAAACTAATTAAAAAGAGATCCTATCTCCTTGTTGCCTCCGATTTTACCTGACACAGAGCGGAAACGTTCAATTTGGTGAGAGATTTGCTGGAAAGACCTAAATTGTTACTGTCTGGATATGGAATGATATACCTTAAAAGAAATACAATATTCGCCATCATTGAGACAGCTTACTTATAGCTTACTTTTAATGAGGACGAAATAAGCTAATTGATTTAATTATATTTTTAAACTCATTGAAACTCACTGAAAAATGAATGAGAATTGTCATTTCATATTAAGGTTAGCAGCACTAGAAAACGAGTTTAGCGAAAAAATTTTTTGTTTTATCAAAATGCTATGCTTCTTAACATTTATGCAGCAAAAAGGTGCATTAAAGTGTGATAAATTTTAATTGATTATAGCATCCACAAATAATCTTCATCGTCAAACAGATGAATCTCTATCCTGGTCGTCAATATGTTAAAGTGAAGCAGAGCGACAACAACCACCACAGATAATTTACAGACTATTGCATATCTTATTATTATAATTATTGTGTAATTGTGCTTAATGTTTACTATAATAATTTTCGCACTATTGTGTATAAATGATAAAAAAAATATGTATTGAAGGCTTTATAATCATTTAATGTGGAGCTAAGCGTTTGATGTTGGACCATTTGATGTAATATCGCTTGGCGGTCTCGCCCAAAGTAGAAAGGCCTCAGCACGGATCAATTTAGTAGTCCGATGTGACGAAGTTAACTACGCAGTAGACGAAAAATAAGAAAAATGTCATTACGTTAGGGGTACTAAGCTGCGCAGTGGTTGAAAATACAAAATATGTCATTGCGTTTGGACTACTAAGGGATATTTATGGTAACCCGTGCTGAGGCCTGTTCTTTCTAGGAGGTGTTGTCTCGCCTGTCAAACGATTATAACACACTCAAATCCCATTGCAACCTAGGATGTATTTTTCTGATATCTTTTTCTAACATGTGGTATCTATTTTTCAACTTGACAAGGGCTCATAAGTCTTTCTTTGTATTGAGCACATAGGCATGTACGCATATCTCTAATAATAAATAAATAAACTGTTGGATGTGGTGTTTTGGTGCTGGAGAATTTAAAGATAAATTCTGTTTATAATCATGTATGCAATTATAATTTCATTTTGACGAAATTGAATAATAACGATGTATTACGATATAATTTAACTAGAAAAAATGCTTTTCGAAATCTAAAAATTTGGATGCTAGATCACATATTATTTCTTAGTCTTAACTCTTTTAGATTCAAGGTACATATTATGTGTGCAACATGTCAAATATGATTTAGAAAAATTAGAAAAAAAAGAGTGATAAATTCTTCTCGAGACTATACTGAAACTTTTAGAAAGCGAGTTTCCATTTTAGCTTTTATGAATTTAATTTTGAGGAAGTCTATACACCAATTATCTCATGGCTATCATTTTTGGTTGATATATATGTCACGGTATAAGCGATAAATCCAGTTATTATTAATAATTATAGGTCATTATTAATAGTAGCAGCTTCTTTTGGTTATTTTTAATAGTGATCGGTAATTATTAATAATAACAGGTTGTTGTTAATAATAATCAATGAAGCTTGGTAAATGTGATTGAACGGTTTTTATAGCATGGGTGTGCCTGTTTGGATATGTGTTACGATTTAAGTGATAAAACCGGTCATCATAAATACAAATTGTTAAAGTTAATAATAACCGCTTCTTGGTCAAAGGGAGAAATAAAAACGCGAACTTGTATTGCGTTCGGTGTGAATTACAATGTGGGAGGAAATTTTAAACAGCTTAAGACACTGATAAGTATGCTGAACAAGCTAATGCATTGGTTATATCGAGAAAAACCTATATCGGGCAGTGACACATAAGCTTAAAAAAAACTGTTTATGGTATACCGGGCAGTGGTATTTAACTTTAGACAAAAAATGGTGTAGGGTATACCAGGTAAAAAACATCAGTGTAGAGTAAACTTTAATTTTTAATCACATCACTTTTCAAAAATAAAAAAAAATTGAAAATACCTGACTGCTTTGAACTAAAATACTACATTTTTTAAAAACAAACAACTTATTCTGACAGGAAAAGCTACTGTGACGTTTGGAATTACGAAGTGTTTTTAACTTTTTACATTTGCAACGACTCGAGTTGCAGTTGCTTCTAGAATTGCAATTCTGAGATCCTTGACTACCTAAGTTTGAACCCTTACGCAGGGGTCCCCAACCCTATGCCCGCGGGCAGTATGGCGCCCGTCGATCGATCTAGGTGCGCCCGCTGCTTGTGCCCAACGATAAAATATTTCAGTTTTCCAGTTTCCCAATAAATGCTATGCAAATACATATTGAGGTACGCTGGTTCAGTAATGGCAAAGTACTTCTTAGATTTCTACATTTAATTGGAGAAATAAAAAATTATCTTGCAGCCAAAAATCAAACATTTTTGGAACTGAGAGATCCTCTTTGGCTAGCATATTTGTCTTTCATAATGGACATAATGGAAAAAACTAAATAATTTAAACTTGGAGCTGCAGGAAAAAGACAAACATAAAGCAAAAATGATAGAGGCTATAAACTCGTTCAGAGCTAAGCTAGTTTTGAGGATATCACATTTGAAAATGAAGTCTCTTGTGCATTTTCCAAACATGAAAAAAATGTTAGGTGACAGTGAAATTGACTTATTAACATTTGTCATCAACCTCCAATTGTTTAAAGATCAATTTAAAAAGCTCTTTCAACAATTTAATATCATCGAGCCTTTGATAACTTTTTTGTTAATCCTTTTACCAACCAAATAAACGTTGCCGTAATAGCAACATACATTTCAGAATTTCTTCAAGTAAAGAGAGAAGAATCGAAGATAGAAATTGTGGATCTTCAGAATGACATTATCATCAAAACTATTATATCCCATGAGAAATTCTGGAATATAATTGAAGGAATAAATTCCATTCTTAAAAATAGCATTATATTCTTCCAATTATCTAGCGCTGGCCAGCGAAATGCCATGCCTAATACCACATTGACTGTATTTTATAAATAATTTTTATATTTCATATGTTTTGAAAGCAATTTAGTAATTATTTATTTTACACAAGAAAATTAATACTAATTTTATTCATATGTTAAATTAATTTTTAAAATTAAATTTTTTTGTGCACTATATGTAGTGTGTAATATTACCTATGTCTACCAACTATAAATTTATCTTGAAAAAATAAATGGTGCCCGCCATTCGACCAATATTCTGGTATTTGCTCTTAGGTACAAAAAGGTTGGGGACTACTGCCTTACGAGATCATTCTCTTAGACTTATTTTATTCACTGGAACTTCATTCGCTGAAATAAAAGCTTCCTTACAGACAGTAAAATCATTCCTCGTGTACAATTGTCTTAAGATGCCATGTTTTGTATCAAGTTTATATAAATTTTCATTTTGAAGTTGTTTTGTTTTGAGCATGTCTGAATAGTTGTTAAAACGTGATATTGTGACTTCGAAATCATCTTCTATTGTGTCGCTGTAAAATTTCTTAAAATAACTATCGTATTTTGTGAAAAAACCAAAATATAAAGGTCAAAAAATTACAAAGAGAGAATCGGGAGCCTAAATTCAAAAATAAAGATTCAGTTTATTTTATCATGCTGTTTCAAACACATAAGAAGCGCGAAAGGATAACATTCACCGAACTTCATTGGTCATTAATAATAATTACTGGTTATTATTGATAATAGCCAATTAATAACATTTGACCGTGATATATATATATACTTTAAAGTATTAAAAATATTTCGAAATTTAGATACTATTTAAAAAAACTATTTCCAAACTATGTTTACGTAAAATACAACAGATCTGAAGAAGTTAAATCCTATAAGCATACAAAACTTTATCTTGATTGTCTAGTGACACTGCGAAGATTTTTATTAGTAATTTTAGTAAGTGAGTTCCTGCAAGCAACGTCACACGTCGTTATCGTACCTGATTGTTAGCTGAGTCGCGGAATTTGTATAGGCCATGATTCAGCAGCCCATCAGGTTCGACATATACGAGTAACGTCACTTTCAGCTATCTAACTAAATCTGATCCGAAAATTTATTCAGTGTTATTATAAACCAAGCCTAATAGCTGATTTCCAGCTGATTTCAGAAGGTAACTTAATAGTAAGGTTAATAGTATGAATTGGTTTCTGAATAGTATGAATTTCCTTAGTGAAAACATCACATATGCGCAATGTCTCATAAAATTGTAATTTCAAATAAAAACTAAATGTATTTTTAATTAGATACTAAAAATACTAAATTAAAAGAAGGAAGAACTAATATTATTTAAATAGTCTTCTTTTATTTAACAATAAAGCGAATGAGATTTAAGGATCAATTCAAATGGCTAAACTGAAAGTGGCGACCTGTTCTTTTGATTTTCATTTAGGGTGGTGAATTGGATAGTAAATTAAGATGTATTGTTCGAAGTTCAGCGATCTCTGAAAGCTCTAGTGGGTGATTAATTTTCTCCATTTATTCATCTGATACAATAAACTTTCTCAATACAAACCGCAATCAGAGTTAGTTAACATATGCTTTGAAAATGGAATGGAATACAAGCTTCAATTCGGAAAATCGTAGAAAGATTATATTCGTTTCGGTATACGTTTATCAATATAACTAAATTATGTATTGTTATTTTATCCATCAGTTTTTGTGAAGTAATTTTATAGTGTGGTCGTCACAAGTTAAATCGTTTTATGATTGTTAATATATTTTTGTAGTAATTTTAAAAAAATAAAACTTGTTTTAACTAAGGCTCTTAACAATTTAAATAAATTGTGTAAAATTGTAATATGTACATTTTTAAATTAATTATATTGAGTCCATAAAGTTAACTTTTGTTGTTATTATAATAGACAGATTTTATTTAATATTATAATATTAGTAAATAACCTTATATATATATATATATATATATATATATATATATATATATATATATATATATATATATATATATATATATATATATATATATATATATATATATATATATATATATATATATATATATATATATATATATATATATGTGTGTGTATATATGTATATATATATATATATATATATATATATATATATATATATATATATATATATATATATATATATATATATATGTGTGTGTATATATGTATATATATATATATATATATATATATATATATATATATATATATATATATATATATATATATATATATATATATATATATATATATATATATATATATATATATATATATATATATATATATATATATATATATATATATATATATATATATATATATATATATATATATATATATATATATATATATATATATATATATATATATATATATATATATATATATATATATATATATATATATATATATATATATATATATATATATGTGTGTGTATATATGTATATATATATATATTCAAAAAGTTAATTAACTATACAAAGTCTGCCTAGAGTATAGAAAACTTGTTTAAAAAGCTGACTTACGAAAAAAATTTTTTTAACGATAAAGTTTTTTGTTTTAATAAAAGAGAAATACCATCATATCATTTGATAAAACAAACCAGTTGTTTTATTAAATGAGTTTCAACGTTTAAACAAAGATATTTTATTTATCTTGCAAGAAATTTTGATTATTGAATGAATACGCTTTTTTTTTCTTACCTGAAGACTTTCCAAAATATCATCTTCCAAGTAATCAGGGACGTCTTGTAAGTTAATCAATTCATTCTCTAAATAATTAAAAATATTTCAAATTTAAATTCAGTTTACTTTTAAATATTGCCTTAAAGTTTTATAACAGTAGAGATAACAACTTATAACAACTTAGGATTTATCCCTGCCCAAATAAAATTAAACAATAGAAAATATACTTATCTTAAAAATATAAGAATATGTATTCGAAAAAAAAATAACCCACAAAAGTAAGCATGATAATAAAAATAAAACCTGATAAATTTTGTTTCTAATCCAATTTAAGAAAAAATTAACTCCTAAAAGTAGTGATCCTAAGGAATAAAAACCTCGAATAAATCCTTTAAAGTAAATGCCTTCTAGTGTTTGCTTAAAAATGTATGCTAACTTGGTTTATAATTAAATTCAAACTGTTTTGTTAATTCACAACATAAAAGGATGAGGAATCATAAATGCGTGTGTAACTATTGTTTAATAAATTAATTACTAAATAAATATCATTCCTAGTCATATGAATGAGAATCCTCACTTACTGAGTGGTCTCGTCAAATGTAGCGTAGTAGTGGTCGGTTTGAATCCTTCGTTAATCCTGCGTTCATATTCGGAATGTTCCTTTTTAAGTTGTGCTATTAGTTTTTAAACTTGACAAGGGCTTATAAGCCGTTCTTTATAATGAGCAAACAAAAATGCAAACGTAAAGCAGAAGACAGGGGAACTCCAAAGTCAAGTATTGGATGAAATTTTGCCTTCAGGGAGGACTTTTAGATGAAATTAACAAGCGTATGCGGTACATAGAAAGGAAAACCACGAACTCACCCCTGCGGTTAACCTGTCGGCAAAGAGACATGATCCGTCTACCACTTTAGATATTTTATGTCACCACTGTGGTTGGTATGAGCCAGATACGGAATTCGTAACGATCAACCATTGCTGGGATTCGAACCGGTAACCTCATTGGGAGGTGGACGCTCTAGCTCCTGAATCACCTCGGCTCCTGTAAAGTGCTTTTGTAATATCTCAAAGGAGTCTCTATAAATTATGTTGAACAGTATAAATTTTAACTTCAGAACCGTTTTCTTAATTTCAATAGAACAATTAACTATTCTCAAAATTACAGTGCGTAAAATTAGCATTAACTCACTTAAATTTTTTATTATGAATTATTTCCACATTTCTTAATTAAGCAAGCCTATCTTTTGAACACAATCAACACATAAGTCAGTTGTTAAATGACGAAAATTAATGAATATAACACTGCTTTTATTTTAAGTAAGATATTTCTGCTGAAAATTTCAATATTGCATTAACATCAGTGAAATTAGTATATCTGTTAAAAAAGCTTATATGCATTTTTTTTTTTACAAAAAATATTGTTTTGTTTCTATTCAAAATGTTCCCGCACTTTGAAACCATAGAATAATTTCTTTCATTTTATTCTTGATTCATTTGTTTCAAAAACGATCCTTCGTCGGTGCTCGAATCAAGATCGAAACTCGTGTTTCACTGTTGTACTCGCCAAAATCTTGGAGACTTTCGACTCGTCATCAACTTCATCTTCTAGCCTTCATGTCATGCGTCAGTCTTCAGTTGGAGCATTCATTGCATGTGAGTAGCCTTGCCTTTATTTGTTCGCCCAGGTTCTTGATCATCAATAAACCTGTCTAGCCGTCATCTGGGGCTCTGCGACTATGTCAACGCAAAGAAGTGCCCGTGGTGGGAAGCGGCGGACCCAAAGGCCCATGCGGCAACCCCCACAGCTCCGTGATCCCTCATTGAGCCATTACAGTATAGAAGAAATTGATCAGCGAATTGCTACTCGTGTTGCTCTTCTTAAACTAGTGAAGGAAAATAATGCCTTCAACCCAGAGACACTCACTTCCTACGAGCAGGAACTCATCGACTAAAAGCAAGCAAGGAATCTACGGTGCCCTGTGGAACCTGAATCGACAACGCCTATGGAAGCGGAAAAGTCAAATCTGCCTGAAAAGATGACGGAACCCACAGAAACTGTATCTTCCTGCGAGCCTCAACTAAAAACTACCCAAATCGAGCCATCTACTGAGATAAGTGTGGAAAAGGAGCCTCTTCCTAAGGATTCCTCCCCCGAAAGACCGAGGAAGAGAAAAAAGAAAAGCCTAAATGCCAGCGGAAACCAGGAGACCATTTCTACCTGTCTTGAGCCAACACCTGAGATCACTCCATCCAAACCTGAATTGACGGAGCCTTCTCCACCGACCAAGGACTATTACCTCCCGAGAAAACTTAAATTTCTTGTGCGAGGCCTTACTGTAGACATCCGAACAGAAGATCTTCGGAAAGATACAGAGGAAAATGGTCGACGACCAATCAAGATAGAGCAACTAAGAAAGAGACGTGACAACGGATACAAGATCCTCCCCCTTTTTCTAGTGATACTCCATGACTTCCCAGAGCATCGGGACTTTATTTCCACAAAGAATTTGCTGTCCTGTCCAGTCCAAATCGAGAAATTTAACGGAGGGCGTTACGCCATCCAATGCTACAAGTGATAAAAATTTGGACATACACAGAAATCATGATCAAGTTATCCAGACCGCATGAAATGTGCAGGAGCACATTTTACTTACCAGTGCGTGAAGCCTCTCTCCCTTCCGGCCAAATGCATCAATTGTCAAGGCGATCACCCCGCCTGTTTTAAGGCTGTGGTGTTCGGCTGAGGCGAAATCATCGCACCTTCACACGTAGACCATAAGATGAACCCAGCAGAGCAGTGAAGTTCCTAAGGATCATCAAAGAACTTCAGGAACTTTTGAAAGACGAGAAAGTCATCTCATTACTCATCTCCCTGCTCCCAGTCCTAAAGACGTAGATGAGGAGCCTCCCCTTCAAGCCTGCTACATCTTACCATGATGCCTTTCATTATTTTATCTCATTTCAGATTCTTTTCCGTACCACCAATACAACTTTCCTATGTATGTCCCTTTGGGATATTTCATGATGAATGGGATAAGGGCCATTTAGGCCTCAGATGCCCAGTTCTACAACAACGATCGAACGAGTCAGGACCTTTCACCATTCATTTGCGCTTCGGCGATTTATCATGCATTCCCATCCAGATGAATTGGTTAGAGCTCCTCGCGGGGCTGATGCTAAGATAACTACCGCATATGAGATGAGAATGATTCAGGACTTTCAACTTTCTACGCTTTCTAATGGTAGTAAAATGTATGTTTTTATGAGTGATTCTTTGTTTTGTAAATTTGATTAGAATTATTTTCTTTGCCTCAATGTGTGAACGATTCATAGAAAAAGCTGCTTTGTTACAGTTTTCTGCTTGTTGAACCTTGTAAAATGTTGGTAAAATCAAGCAAAATTTAAAAAACTTTAATATTAGATAGTCAACCTCTTTTTAAAATATTTTGTAAAGAGCGTAGTAGAGCTCACCACAGCTCTTCATTATTTTGTTTCCTCCAATTATTGTTGTTGTTGTTTCTAATGACACTTATCACACTAGCAAGCCTGCTTTGGTGAAACCGAATAAATTTAAGGCAGAGGGTGCGTTTCTTGTTTTTAAGTGGCGCCATCTATGGTCAATAATTCGTCTTCAGCCACACACACGTCACACCCGTTTATAGGGTGGACCCATTCATACATCCATTCATTCATCCAAAGAACGTAATTTTTGACCTGGATCAGAGAACGATCGATCTCTAACCCAGTACCCCCAGATTTGTTATGGGAACATGGAGGACAACCTTCGTGAGTCGACAGATTTAACGTGCGTCAGTCGCCATTTACTACACGGGGAGTCTTCAGCCGGCGGGGTTCGAACTCACGAGCTCTCGGACATGGGCCCAGCGCCCTACCTACCAGGCTATTCCGGCGTCTAATAATGTATTGTATAAGTGTGTAAGCATTGAGGTAAGTTTTATAAACAGTAAGTGGATGCAACCACATCACAAGGCTGTTTTTACGTCGGAAACGATAAAATACTGGTAGTAAAACTATTTTATTTATATCTTGTTTGCTTTTCCATGAAAACCAAGATATATGCTATTATTCTCAATAAATCTTTGTAGACAGAATTCTATATTTCCCCCAAAAATAAGATAGTTATTAAATGGATTTTATCACAACTTTTAATCTTTTCCGGTTTACAAATAATTCCAACAATAATACAATAAACAGACTTGTCACATTTATTCACAATTTTGAACATTTGTAGAGCTTTTTAATCTTCCGTATGTCTCCAGCGCTGAGGTATTTCCGCTGTCCAATTCTAGCTCTTCTTTTCTTTGGCTCTAATGTAGGACTTTTACCTGGATTCTTGCTAAATGTAAATCTGTGGTAATGAAGAATTGATTCGTAATCATATCTTTCATTTAACACACTCATGTCGTACCAGTCAAGTTTCAAAAAATTATCTTTGCGACCTGAAATTTTAAAATTAAATTTATTTAGAAAAAGAAAAAAATATTCATACCCAAAAGCAACACAGTGCGATATTTTTCCTTTCACTCGAAGGCTCCTGTCTAAACTATAATTTATCTGCCTCTCTGAATCTTAAAATCTATGCACGTCAAGGTTCAGTAATAACTTTATTTAATAGTCTCTGTGTTATATAATAATTGAGCTCACAGTAAAGTTTGTTACATTAACTCTTATTGGTTGCTTGAGTTGTTATAGCTGTAGAAGGAGCTTCAAGTGCAAAAGAGTAAAATATTATTTTTGATTAAAAAACTCGAACTCTTTTTTTTTTTTCTTGAAATCTGAATTGCAATCAAGAAATCGACAAGATAATTAATTTAAGGCCGACTTACACTCTTAATATACACAGTATTAAAGAGAAATAAGACTTAATATATTAACACAATTGATCAAATTTTACACCAGAAATCATGGCAGTTTTTCTCATAATTCCTTATGATATTAATATGTTACGAATGATTACGCCCGAAAGAAAATCTTAAATTACTGCAACGAATCAAATGAAATAGATTTGACTCTGTTACAAAAACAATTATAAGTAAAGAAAACCTACAAACCATCTTTAATATTGTCCCAGATAACATTAACATATTCGTCTCTGTCATACCGAGTGTGCTCGTGTACAAATCCTAAAACATGCATCAATTCGTGCATAATAATTCCTAAATGGAGACACTCAGGAGCTAAATTAAGTGTTTGTGCACCACCATTTCTGCCCACGTAAGATGAGCATCTAAAAATGAAATTAACGCTCATTAGAAATCTAATAGTGAAATAGTAAATCTAATAATTAAATAATAATAAACAATCGGCATAAAAAATATCGGTGTCATTAAAATAAATATTTAAAGAAATATATTTTGTTTTTGAAGACATTTTTTCAATTTCAGACGCTTTTATGCTAAAATTTATGTAACAATTTTTAACATTTGAGGTGTTATGTATGAGCTTAAATATTAAAATATTAAGATCCAAAATATTGAAAAGAATTTATTTTATAAATGTTTTCAAACGAACAAAATTGTAAAAGAGTGAGGAGTTTTAATGCATTTCAAAACCTCTTTCTTGTAAGATTTCTGAATTTCGAGTAGAAAATTATTTTAAAAATATAAGACATTTATATGATAAAACTCACGTAACAGATTTTAGTATATCAAGTGTTATAAATATTAACCTATATATTGCTATGTATATTAATATTTCTAATTTTTTATTTTAATATTGAAATAGTAAAAATAAAAATTCGAAGGAAATTATTAATCAAAAGTTCTATAGTCGAAGCAGAAACTGTAAAAGAGTGTGGCGTTTCAATTCGTTTTGACTTTTAATTTATCTCGATTGACTTTCTTAAAATTTCTGATTTTTGATTTAAAAAATATTTTACTTTAAAAATGTCTTAAATTTCCAAATGCTTTAATATTTATTTTTGAAAATAAAATTATATCCATTAAATGCAATGGTATTTCAGGGAAAAAAGCTTTGAAACAATAAAATATAGATTAAATCCACGTTAAATAAGAATAATTTAACAAAGAAAAATGTAAAACATTGATGAACATAACAAAAAAATCGATATGTTAAGGATTACGCTATATTTATATTAACAAAACTTAAATATAGTTATTTTCTTCTGAAATATTTATAAACATTTGTTTAAAGGCTTATAAATATTTCCGAAAAATAGTGCATAAAAAGAAATAAAACAATAATAGGATAAAAGGTTTTCAATTTATTTGATCTAGATCATTTTGCACGTGCGATATTTTAAATGTAGCATCTTGAGTTGGTTATTTTATAAGTGAAATGATACTAAATTTTAGATATTCAGATCATCACAGGATTTTTCGATATTTCTTTCAGAAATTTTTTGATAAGCCTTCAAATTCCTTTAAGTTGCTGTTATTTTCGGTCTTTTCAGTTTTGCTCCTTAGTTTGATAAGAGCGCTGTAGTTGTTCCCGTTGTTACCTTATGATGACAAATAATCTGCAAATCCTGGATACTGTCAGAAAATGGAATTCTCCAAAAATGTTTAAAAAATAACATTTCTCTTTTCTGATGCTTGAATTAGGTATTTATATAATTTCGCTTTAAAAACGTGCAACTTTTAAAGTATTAAACATTAAGTATTCTGCATTTTTTGTTTATTTATTTATATTTTTCATTAAAAAAATGATTTTTTGCTGAAATTAGGTATGTTATCTTCAATTTTTTAGCAAAACTTTTAATAAGTAAGGTATTCAAAATTCAATTGTTTTCAAGATATTAGACAGGTAGATATCAAGATCTTCATGTCTTCCGTAACATAATAAATAGTTAGCCCTAATTAATAAGCATATTTGTCTTCTCTTTGAAGCACTAAAGTTGGTAGGAGAGAGAGAGGGATAGGAAGGACGAAGTACTGTCTTTTCTCTCTAGAATTTATCACTCGAAATTTCTCTATAAATTTGGTATATGGACAAAACTGTGCTATACTTTCATATGCAAATGTAGCAAACACAAAAAAACATTGCTACGAGGCAAATTAAATAGCAAGGTTTTTATAGGGGGAAAACATCTTAATTTGTTTTTAAATTTCGACAAAAGACTTTTTTTATTCATTATTTTCAACTACTATTAGGAGATACTATATTACAAATGAAGAGACTAATACATATTTTAACTCTTTGTCGCAAATGGGACACCAGTGTTCCTTTTATGTATTTTTTTCAGACTCTCTAATTCAAAATCGAAATATATTTTTGTTTCTTTTTATTATAGAAAGTAGTTTAATAGTTACTAAAAAATCTGTTAGATTGTCGGAATTACATTTGTATTAAAATATGAAATCCAAGAAAAGAAGTTTTAATTTTTTTTCCATTCGCATTCAAAAATTTACTAATGATTGATTTAATAAATTAAAGGCATTTTATTAGTAAGTAATTGTTTCTGTTAGATCTGAATAAGTGCAAATTTGAAAAAGTATTGTTTGGAAGAAATATTTTACATTTCACGCAGGTAAAGACAGCGATGTTTCAAGCTGTATTTAAAAAATATAAATTATTAAATTGCTAAATAGTATTATTTTCTATTTATTTTGAACTAAATTAATACAAAATAATAAAAAAAAGTATAAAAAAATGTTTAATAAAAATTCTGCATCAAAGAGTTAGCTGTCATTTTTGATTTAGTTTTCTTTAAATAACAGATAATGAGATCAATCTAACAAATTGCTTTGCGAGGTTATTTTGGATTCAAAGTGGTGGAACATTATTACGGTTCACAAGGTTCTAAAAAAACTTACTTATAACAATAAATTCGCATTAGTATTAAAAGCAATTTCTTTTTCAGACACTATTTTAATGTTTAGGGGTCTGTAAGCCTCAACTCTTACATGTAGATATCTTTGTTTTATGTTTGTAACATTAATTTTTTCTAATACAACACTTTCCTTAAGACTTCTGTAGTAATACTGGATATCATTTACTAACATATGAAATTATGGTATTTATTTAAAATTTAGTCTGTTTTGCAAAATATTAACTTTTTTATAGCTTTTTTTACAACTTAATTCGTTAAATTTAATTAAATTTTTCATAGAGGCAAATACATGATATTTTAATATTTTTACAAGATGTAAGGTTTTTGTTTATAATCAAAATGTTTATTACCTATGAAATATTATTAGTTTTTGTTAAGTGAAAGCGTTCGATATATGTTAGTGTTTCTTAGTTCTTATTTAATATTGATTTATCCATTTACTTTAATAAATATATACCAAAATAGAGTTATATAATTTTTTGTTTTGTCAAAACAATGTTAAAAATACATTTCTATTGGCATAAATACACTGTCACTTACAAAACTTTATTTTCATAAATGGAATATAGTATTAATAATAGTTAAAAGTTGATATTTACGTAGTTAAAAATCCCGGAATTTTATAATCTTTTAAGTGGTAGATTAATAACAATAAAGCTGAAAAAAAGTTTGCTCCGTCATTTTACGGTCTTCATGTGCTCACCGCTTAATGGTGAGACACCATAACCAAATTTGGTAGGAATTTTGATCCGGAGTATTATGGAATATAGCAACCCGTTCACGTTCCATAGAAAAATGCCCGGTTTTGTCGGACATCGCAGTTTAATAGAAATAAAAGGCTTAGCATATTTCAAATGTGATGCTAAACCTATTTTGATAATTGAAAATTTAGCAATTGAGACTTTAACATTTGAACTTACTCGAAATAAATGGTTGTTTAACATTGTTGCTTAGTACAATAATTACATTGAAAGGTTAAGATTAATTTTTAAAAAAGAATTTTTGAAATGCCGTTGAGTAAAGATACTTTGAGTTCTCTTCATGTCTAGTTACTAAATAAATTTTTGTTCCTCATCTTCTCGGTAAAATTTTACCTAAACCAATAACAGACTTCTCCCGCTTGCAATTACTTTCTGAATACGTTAGATACAGAGACTCTAGGATGCGGTACTGGCAGAAAGATTGGGAGCTATTGTGATCAAACTTAATCATTAGAACAATAATGTTATTGTATTCATATAAGGAGAAAATTACCCTCCTTCTCTAGAAATGTGGATAAAATCTTCTTCATTTGTCCTTGAAATGAACCGGACACAGGATACATTGTGGAATTCAAGTACAGCTCTAGTAATGACATTATTTTCTTTGTCACCTGCAGTACAAGTGAGGAAAGGAAACAAATACATTTAATATGCATGTATGTACAAAAAAAATGGTGAGGGCATTTAACGAAAAAAAGTATCTCTGACTGATATATGATAAAATTTATTAGTTTATACTTTGAGAATAATTGGGGTAGGAAGCGTTTTTTTTTTTTTTTTTTTTTTTTAAATACAATAAGAAAACTGATATTAAAGAAATATATTGAAGAATTAAAAATTATATTAATAACCAATCATTATAGTAAAGAAAGTGAGAGTGAGTGAAATTGAGAAGAAAAAAACTCTACATTTTAACATCAATAATAGGAATTCAGTATGCGAATAATTTTAAAATATTTTGAAATATATAAGAAATAGTTTTATAAATCTTGAAATCGAAAAAGTTATGAAAAACAGGAGTCTTAAAGCAGAAATGAGTTAGTTTTAATTTTGTCAATATACTACATCTATAAAAAATGGTTAAAGATAAAGAAAAAAACACAATGTCGCACTATGAATAACATTTGATCAATTGATTACCTACGAGAATACCAGAAAAGACTCAATTATGTGATAAATATCAGTTAAATTACGAAAATTGATACAAAAAAAATTTTAATTAAAAAGATGCTTTGTAAGTGTTATAATAAATTGTTGATACTTATTATCCTAGAAATGCTTAGAAAATATAATTATTGAAGTTCAATAAATGTATTTTAGACACGTTTTTGGAAGTTTTAATGGAGAGTACTAATAAAACAAAAATCTAAATTATTATTGAATTTCATGAAAAGTTTTTAAGACAATAGCATGCATTCTTTGCGCATGTTTATTTAAATAATAATCTATAATTTCATCAAAAAAAAGAAGAAAATGGGAAAAAAAAGAAAAATGGAGATATTTAATTGAACATTTTCTATATATTTCAAATTTGATTATTAATATAGTGAAAAATACAGAAAGAATCAATGCATTCAATTGCTTTAATGAAAATGTAACTTGAAAACCCTTTTATCTTGAAAGATTTCATAAAATAGAGTTCTTTTCCTAGCAGTTCTATATCGCTTTACTAAGCTAAGTGCGCAAAACTTAGTCATAAATAATTTCTGCGCCATAATACATAAAATGTGCTAGAGCTCATGACCATCAATTATTTTAAACATTTTCTTCTTAAATTATATCGTAAATAGGAGTAAGAACTGTGTGAAGTATGATGTTTTATAAAAAGGATTCTTCCCTTTCTGGATACTTTTCCTTCAATAATAGTAAAAACTGCTTAAAGAAAACAAGTTGGAAAATTTTTATTATTTGTGTCCTCATCAACTTAATTGATTTTGTCGTAATAATTTATTTTCAAATTATTTATAAAACCCCTACATGGAAAGGTGGAATTATAATGTTTTTTGCCATTTTATCAAGCTTCTTTGCATTTGTAGATATTACAAGGAAAAGAGAGCTTGTTATTTCTTTAATGAAACAAGAAAAAATTTATCATACTTACACATCTAAATATACAATTTTGATAGCATTTGTTTTCTGTTTCGTGTATTCCTTCTGTGGGTTAACTCCCGAAGATGTATCTTTATACATTTACGGACATCCACTAAATTCAAATTGGTGGTTTGTTTTAATATACATAAAAATATTTTTCTGGAATTCTGTATTTCCTCTAGGGTCCTGTCTATTAACATTGCTATATTACAAATTTTGCCGTTCCTTTTTATCAAAAATACAGGAACTGAGAAAAAAATTAAAATCGGAAATTCCTGAGACATTCGGAAAATATAAGCAGATGAGTTTATTGATACAAAAATCTGAAATCGCGTATGATATATGCGACTTTGAAGCCGCATTCTCACTGCCGATGTTTTTTGTTTGTTCTGCGAACTTTTGGGCATGCTTTAGTGTCGTGGGACTGATAACGATTAAGGACATTAGTTCAACGAGCCTGATTTGGATTTTCGATTTCTCATCTTACATTTCCATTGCACTAGCTAATTTGTTCATAATAATTTGGAACGGAAGTGAAATCGTAAACAGCTTAAAACAATTCCAATTCGAGTTCTGGAAACTAATTGAAAAACGATCATATCTCTTTGTTGACTCAGATTTCACCTGGTACCGAGCCGAAACGTTTAATTTGGTGAGAGATTTGCTGGAAAGACCTAAATTGTCACTATCTGGATACGGAATGATATACTTCAAAAGAAATACAATATTGGCCATCATTGGGACAGTTTTGACTTGTAGCTTGCTTTTAATGAGTACAAATTAAGCAAGTTGATATAATTTAAATTTTTTAACGTTCCTAACCATTCAAATTCTGGAAACTAATTGCTCGTCGCCTCAACTTTAACTGGGCACCGATCTGAAACGTTCAATTTGGTGAGAGATTTTCCGGAAAGATCTGAATTGTCATTGCCTGGATACGAGTTTATATACGTTACAAGAAATATATTCGTCCTTATTGGGACAGTTTTGACTTATAATTCACTTTTCATGAACACGATATAAGCAAATTGATTTAATTATATATTTCAACATTCCTACCCATTTGAATTCTGGAAACTAATTGAAAAGCGATCATATCTCCTTGTTGGCTCAAGTTTAACTGGGCACCGAACCGAAACGTTCAGTTTAGTGAGAGATTTGCTGGAATGATCTAAATTGTCATTGTCTGGATGCGGAATGATATACTTTAAGAGAAATACTATATTCGCTATCATTGGGACAGCTTTGATTTATAGCTTGCTTTTAATGAGTGCAAAATAAACAAATTGATCTAATTGCAATTTTTTAACGTTCTTAACCATTCAAATTCTGAAATATAATTGCTTGTCACCTCAAGTTTAACTGGGCACCGAGCCGAAACATTCAATTTTGTGAGAGATTTGCTGGAATGACCTTAATTGTCATTGTCTGAATACGGAATGATATACTTTAAAAGAAATAATATATTCGCCATTATTGGGACGGTTTTGACTTACAGAGTTTACTTTTAATGAGAACGAAATAAGCAAATTGATTTAATTATATTTTTGAACACTTATTGACCATTAAAGCTTTTCTTAAATGTAATGTGGGACTCACTGAAAAGTAAAAGAGAATTGTCACCGACATATTAAGGTTGGAACAACTGGAAAACGAAAATTTAACGAAAGTTTTTTTGTTTTATCAAAAGCTATGCTTTTTAATATTTTAGCAGATAAAATGTGCATGAGAGTGGGATAAATTTTAAATGATTATATCATCCACAAATAATCTTCATTGTCAATCAAATGAATCTCTGTCCTGGTCGTCAATATGCTCAAGTGAAGCAGAGCAACAACAATTACCACAACAAGATCATTTACAGACTATTGCATTTCTTCTTATTATTATAATTATTGTGTAATTTTGCTTAATGTTTACTATAACGATTTTCGCATTATTGTGTATAAATAGTAAAAAAAATATGTATTGATGGCTTTATAATCCTTCGATGTGGAGCCATTTGATGTAATATCGCTTGGTGGTCTCGCCTGTCAAACGATAACACACTCAAATCCCATTGCAACCAAGGATTTACTTTCATGATATCCTTTTCTAATTTGTGGTATCTATTCTGTAACTAAAAATACAAAAAAAGGCTGATACTTTATACTGACATTTGTTTTATACGCATACTTCTAATAATAAATAATTAAACTGTTGGATGTGGTGTTTTGGTGCAGGAGAATTTAAAGAAAATTCTGCTCACAATCATGAATGCAATTCGTGATCGCAACGAACTATAGGGGGCGTTGTTGTATGAGATGAATACCTGTGATTTCTATATCAATAGTCATTCAGTTGCTCTGGAGATGTCTTCAGTGTAGCATTGTAATGTTCCTTCTTTATTGTTACTTATTCAATTTGAAAAAGAAATTTTTTTGATACCAAACTATGTTTACGCAAAATACAACAAATCTGAAGAAGTAAAATCCTATAAGCATACAAAACTTAATCTTGATTGTCTAGTGATACTACGGAGATTTTTATTTGTAATTTTAGTAAGTGAGTACCTGCAAGCAACGTCACGCGTCGTTATCGTACCTGATTGGCTGCTGAGTCGTGGAATTTGTATAGGCCATGATTCAGCAGCCAGTCAGGTTCGACACCTTCGACTAACGTCCCTTGCAGCTATCTAACTAAATCTGATCCGAAAATTGATTCAGTGTTATTATAAACCAAGCCTAATAGTAACGTAAATACGCCGTCTTGCTTGATCACAACCAGCTGATTTCAGAAGGTCTCTTGTTCTTCAGCTCCAAGTACCACTTTATATTAATTAGTAGAGTAAGAAATAGTATGAATTATAGTTTCTGAATAGCATGAATTTCCTCAGTGAAAATATCACATATACGTAATGTCTCATAAAATTGTAATTTCAAATAAAAACTAAATGTATTTTTAATTAGATACTAAAAATACTAAATTTAAAAAAGGAAGAATAAATATTATTCAAATAATCTTCTTTTATTTAACAGTAAAACGAATAGGATTTAAGGATCGATTTAAACGGCTGAACTGAAAATGGCGACCTGTTCTTTTGATTTTCGTTTAGGGTGGTGAATTGGATAGTAAATTAAGATGTATTGTTCGAAGTTCAGCGATCTCTGAAAGCTCGTGTGGGTGATTAATTTCTCCATTTATTCATCTGATACAATAAACTTTCTCAGTATAAACCGCAAATCCGAGTTAGTTAACATATGCTTTGAAAACGTAACGGAATACAAGCTTCAATTCGGAAAATCATAGAAAGATTATATTTGTTTCGGTATACGTTTATCAGTATAACTAAATTATGTATTGTTATTTTATCAGTTTTTGTGTTGTACTGTTATATTGTGGTCGTCATAAGTTAAAATGTTTTATGATTGTTTTTGTGGTAATTTAAAAAAATAAGACTTGTTTTAACTAAGGCTCTTAACAATTTAAATAAATTGTGTAAAATTATAATATGTACATTTTTAAATTAATTATATTGAGTTCATAAAGTTAACTTTTGCTGTTATTATAATAGACAAGATTTTATTCAATATTATAATATTAGTATTTAACCTTTATTATTTTTAGTATTTAAATTTCTTGAGTTTAACAATTAATTTTATACATTCATTTTTAATACTTTATAAATAATCTCTCTCTCTCTCTCTCTCTCTCTCTCTCTCTCTCTCTATCTATCTATCTATCTATCTATCTATCTATCTATCTATCTATCTATCTATCTATATATATATATATATATATATATATGAGTAGTAGTATTTAGTACCTACTTTATGATTGTCTGTTTTCATACAAAATGTTAATAACATTTATTTTATAATAAATGTCAGTATAAAATAATAACATTATATAGTAACGTTTGCTGAGGTGGCAGTATTTATGGATTTTGCGAGAAACAACTTAATTTAAAATGGTAGCAAAAGTGGTACTTTGCTCCTTTTTTCAACTTAATTTTAGGGCTAATATTTTATATCATTTTTTTCAAAAAGGAACTTTTTACATCTCAATAAAGAGCAGCGCCAATGGGGAATAAACTAATAAAGTTTTTAATTTAAAGCATATGAAATTGTTTCTTATGAATTGACAATTTCGAATGAATAAATACTTACTGAAATCAGAATCTATGACAAATGGTACCAATCCATGTTTCCATAAATATTCATCATCAAGTAAAGTGCTTCGAAGCTGTTCAGAATAAAATATTTTGATGAGGTGGAGCATTTATTCAATTAATAAGAATCTGTTTTAAATGAAATAAGTTAAGGGAAACAATCGATTTGTTTGAACTTAAATTTATAAACAGATTGCCTCTTAGCGACTGCAAATGAGGCAATTCATTTTATGAGTGTTTCCTTTCACCATTGATCGAGTTTGAGAGAGAAATTACTTAAAATGATACTTTATTTCCAGAACTACTTGTGTGCAAGGGCCAATTAGAGAAATTGCATTGGGAATTTTCTTGTTTTTACGAAATGTAAATATTTTAATTTAATTGATCAGTTTAAAAAAATCAAACCTTCTAGTTAGTTAGTTGAAAAAAAATGAAAAATCTGTTGGAAAGAAACTTCATAATGAATCAATCAAGAACGGGTATTCAGCTAATATATATATATATATATATATATATATATATATATATATATATATATATATATATATATATATATATATATATATATATATATATATATATATATATATATATATATATATACATATATATATATATATATATATATATATATATATATATATATATATATATATATATATATATATATATATATATATATATATATATATATATATATATATATATATATATATATGTATATATATATATATATTCAAAAAGTTAATTAACTATACAAAGCCTGCCTAGTGTATAGAAAACTTGTTTAGAAAGCTGACTTACAAAAAAAAATTTTTTTAACGGTAAAGTTTTTCGTTTTAATAAAAGAGAAATACCATCATATCATTTGATAAAACAAACCAGTTGTTTTATTAAATGAGTTTTAATGTTTAAACAAAGATATTTTATTTATGTTGCAAGAAATTTAGATTATTAAATGAATACGCTTTTTTTTTCTTACCTGAAGACTTTCCAAAATATCATCTTCCAAGTAATCAGGGACGTCTTGTAAGTTAATCAATTCATTCTCTAAGTAATTAAAAATATTTCAAACTTAAATTCTATTTATTTTTAAATAATGCCTTAAAGTCTTATAACAATAGAGATAACAACTTAGGATTTATCTCCGCCCAAATAAAATTAAACAATGGAAAAGATACTTATCTTAAAAATATAAGAATATGCATTAGTAAAAAAATAACCTATAAAAGTAAGCATGATAATAAAAATAAAACCTGATAAATTTTGTTTCTAATCAAATTTAAGTAAGAAATTAACTCTGATCCTAAGGAGTAATAGCCTCGAATAAAAGTTCTCAGTCAACTGATCCATTAACGTAAATGCCTTCTAGTGTTTGCATAAAAATCCATGCTGACTTGGTTTATAATTAAATTCAAACTGTTTTGTTGATTCACAACATGAAAGGATAAATCATCATAAATACGTATATAACTACTGCTTAATAGATTAATTATTAAATAAATATCATTCCTAGTCATACGAATGAGAAGCCATCACTTACTGGCTAGTCTCGTCAAATTTAGCGGTAGCGGGTTTCAATCCTTCGTTAATCCTGCGTACATATTGGGAATGTCCCGCATTTAAGTTGCGTTATTAATTTTTAAACTTGACAACGGCTTGTAAGACGTACTTCATAATGAGCAAACAAATATGCAAACGTAAAGCAAAGTTGAAAAAAAATCCCCCCCCCCAAAAAAAAATGACTGCTATAACTTATAATGGTTGGTCGAATTTTCCTTCTGTAAAATGCTTTTTTTATCTACGTAACCGTCGTTGAACAGCCAAACCTTTTTTTGAGTTTATGACTACTAATGTTCAACTCCGTGGCCTTGTAATTTTGAACCCAATCCAGAAGACAAGGGAACTCCGAATTCAAGTATTGGAAGAAATGCTTCCTTCATGGAGGGCTTTTAGGAGGAATTAACAAGCGCATGCGTTACATAGAGAGGAAAACCACGAACTCACGCCCCACGATTAGCCTGACGGCAAGGGGACTTTAACCCCCATGATCCGTCTTCCAATGAGGGTATTTTAAGTCACCACTGCTGTTGGTATGAGCAGGGTACGGAATTCGTATTGATCAGCCATTGCTGGGATTCGAACCCAGCCACCTCATTGGGAGTCGGACGCTCTAGCCGCCTCCCAATGAGGTGGCTGGTAAAACAATGTAAACAATGGTAGTCATTGATATTCTTCTTGAAATCACGCTAGAAATGAAATGGTGTTAACAAGTTTTATAACTAAATATAATAATAATTACTAATAAATTAATAACTAACTGCCGAATATTAATTTTTTGCTCAATCACTGTTCTTGTATATTATTCTATTCTTCCCAGAAATGCCATCTTGTTTTGGTTTGTTTTTTGTAAGGGTGGCAAACTTACTGTTTAGCCGTTTAACAAATTGTATGTGGGCAACTTTTCCAAAACATATATATTACAGCTACTAGAGATTAAAATTTTTTTTAAAAAAAGTGGTAAGCAAGATTTCATAGAAACTAGAGTAAATTTGTCTTTATATCTTCAAGTTCAATTAAAAGAAAGGTAGTAAAAGAATTTCATTTTAATTAATGAATTCTGAAATTTATTTAAATATTTTCCTGTTAAATATTGAATTGAAATTAATCTTACCGTGAGGAATATTAACAGAGAGTGAAATTATGACTGATGAGATAATACAAAAGAATACTTTCCCATATGGTGACATAGTTATGTGTAACGAAATTATGCCGCAAAAGTTATTTTGCATTACCTCTTTAAGTATAGGGGAGCCCTTATTGTTTTTAAAACAAAACTATTAATTACTACGTTTCCAGAAATTACTTCTCATTATATGCCTAACATAAGACATCATTAAAATTTGTGTTTTAATGGTTTCAAACATAATAGAGCTATTTAGAAAATTCTAAAAATTTTCTCTTTTATTTCAGAATAAATATCATCCTTTCTACAGCAGTGCATTAAATGTGGATCACAATTTTCCAATTCCTCAAAAAATTAACCGTAATTAATGAATTTTTCTGAGCGATGTTAATGCTAAGATCAAAACCGCAGTTCTTATTCCCTCTATAAACATTAAAAAAAGTTTCTTGTACTTTCTTAATTTATTTTGGGTTTTAAACTTCATATAAAGTTATTTTTTTTATCATTTAAGAATTCATAATAGTTACGAGCATTTATTTGAGATAAAAATAAAGTATGTTACTAAAGTAAAAGTACATGCGTACCAATCTAGGAGTTTTAGCATATCTCTAAGCTAGGCCTCTAGGCTGCCTTTTGACCATTATTGAAATAACAATTAAGGGAAACATAATTTGTTAAATTTTGCCACCCCTGTTTGATTTTTAAGTCTTAGATATTTATTCAAATTGTTGACATATAGAAATATTAAAAATCATTGTTAGACAAATTTGCGAAATAAAAAATTAAATGACCCCTAATGAAATAGCTGTTCCTACCTCTCTATATACTAGAGAAAAAAATCACAAGCCAGAAATATTGAAAATTCGCCAGTGTGACAAAGTTTATTAAATACTTGCTACGCAAGTTGAAATTTTTAAAATTTCCTATATTTATTGAGCACTAATATTTTTTGCCGCCCGGTGGCTGAGCGGTAGAGCTTTGCGCTTCAGGACCTGGGTTCGATCCTCGGGAAGGCAAGGTTGGCTCAGCCTTTCATCCCTTCAGTGGGTCGATAAATGAGTACCAAGTATGCTTGGGAACTAAACACTAGGGCAGGGGTGGCGAACCTTTATACACCAACGTGCCATTTTTTCTAAAAAATTGTTTAATGAAATCACAGACGTGCCGTCATATAATTTTGACTTCATGATTATTGGGAAAATAATAATACTAAATACTATCAACTCAAAACTCTTTATTTACATTGAAAAGAAAATACATTTTGCAATGTCTCAGTTATGCGCGTAATTCAACTTAAAGTAGCATCAGTGGGACTTCTGTTATTGCTGTTGTTGTTGTAGTTCATTTACGTCGCACTAGAGCTGCACAATGGTCTGTTATTGCAGATTAAATGACAAATAACTTATATTAGGTTATAAGATATTAGTTTAAGCAGGACTGTTGATTTTTTTGCTAGTTATTTATTGCAAGCTTGTTTTTTATGGTTATTAATTGTTTTTTTTTTAGCATTAATTGTTAATTTTTCTATTAAAAATTGTTTATTATTTTGTTTTTTTTGTGAATTTTAATTTAATTGTTACATATGCTTCATAGTGTGTGACATTTGTGTAATAACAATTTATAGGGCAATAACAATTGTGATCGGTGGCGTGCCCAAAATATTGTGTCGCGTGCCATAAATGGCACGCGTGCCATTGGTTCGCCATTCCTGCACTAGGGGTTCTGCTTGCGGCTGACCACCTAACCGGAACATTTGCTCCTGCAACCCAAAGCCCAAGGTCAAAAAACTGAGATGGGCACAGTAGGTTTTGGCCCTCTATGGGCTGTTGGGCCACTGAGTTTAGTTTAGATAGTATTTTTTGCGATTAATTCTTAGATTTATCAATATAATCCAACGTGATTTCTATCACCACTAGATATAGCTTAATTAATCATGTGTGTAAGGTTTAAAACTCGAATTTAAAATATTATTCCATGAAAAAATTGTATTTCTGTTTCCGACAACGAATGTTTGAAAAATGAATAGTGATTGTAAATTGAATAGTGGTTGCAAATATAACAATAGTGGGAAAAGTCATTAATTCTTGGATGACTTTTTATTTTTTACGGCACCACTTGAATATTTAAAGGTTAGATTCTTAGTCCTAATGGTGCGTCATATCTGGGCACCTGGACCACGAAGAGGTCCCTATCCCATTCATCATGAATCTGAGTTAAGTTTGTATTGCGTCTTTATGATTAGCAGGCAGTGAAGTTGCTGTATATAAAGGCTCAGGGCCGGATTAAGCGTAGGCGGCGCCCTAGGTCATTCAAATTTTTGGGGCCCTTAGATTAAATTTTTTTCTCGTATATTTTTAATTTATTCAAATATAAAAGTATTTATATATCTTTTCATTTAAGAAAGCATATTTAATAGAAAAATAAATTAAGTTTTACTTTATTTTATTAAATTAAAACTAAAAAATAATCATAACATATTGAAAAATCATTGTTTTTCTTAATTTTTTAAAATTTATTTTCAAAAAATCCATTTTAAAGGGGCCTCTAATCATCGGGGCCCCAGGCCATGGCCTAGTCTGGCCTAATGGGTAATCTGGACCTGTAAAGGCTGGATTACTTACTTACTTTATTTACTTGATTTAAAAACAGCTGGGCAACTGGGCCGCGCAGCGGCCCCTATCCCATTCATCATGAAATTACAAAAATGAGTTAAAAACATTTTGAATATAAGCAGTCGTTGTGGTAGCTTTACAATAATATTACCATGATTAGAGAAAATACAAACTTGAACAGAGATATTTACAGTAATTGCCATGAAAAAATGTACAGAAAATATAACCTTGATTAGAAAACATTACAACTTGAACAGAGATATTTACATTAATTGCCATAAATATGTACAGAAAATTGAATATGAGCATGAATAAATGATGATTATATATATACAAAAGTCGTGATTCATAGGCGTGAAGGTTTTACGTAAATTTTGTCAAGCCTTAGTGGCGCCATCTAGTATGATCAACTTTAATTTGAAAGGGCAGTATGCAGTATTTATTTTAATAATCTGTATGGAAAATTAGAGTTCTGAATAATAATAAGAGTTCAAATAGAAGTTCAAATCAAGTAAAAAAAGACGTTACTGTGCAAGAGTGGCTTCCCCCATAATCCTCTGAAGCAGTTGAAGCACTTCTTGATTTTTTAAAAGTTCTTGCAATTCCTTAATTATTGTAACTAACCTTTGAGCAAGTCCTGTTGTTGGTGGTGGTATGGCACGTGTTCCCCTCCTGCGGGGACGGGCTCTGCACCCCATGTAGTTGGCTGTATGAGAGTCTCCGCAGTTACTGCACTTAGGTGGTGTATTTTCATCTTTTTGGCACTCGTATGATCGGTGTTTGGCGGCGCACTTAACACATCTTGATGGTGAATTACATGATCTTTGACTGTGTCCAAATTCTTGGCAGTTGTAACACTGGATTGGATTTTGCCCGCTCGGAACCTTTCAATACTGACCGGGAAACTTTGTATATTGGTGATAGAGAAAATTTGTCGATAAGCATCTGTTTCTGTGAGAATTGTGAGAAAAAGTGGGAAGAGCCTGTAGATCCCGCCCACTTTTCTCTTAAACTGAATTATCTTTTGCGTTATGATGCCTGACTTTGCTAGTTCCTGGGAGATATGATCAGTATAGAATCTAACTGGAAGACCACGAATAAGAACTTTTATATGCTTAATTGGTTGAACTTTTGAGTTGTGGGTGGATCTACAGTTGAACTGGAATCCTCCTCGGGTGGAGCTAAGTCAGTATCAGATATAGATTCAGATGGTTGTAAGGAGGTGGCGGTATCTATCGGTGAAAAATGTTTACTATTTGTGGTCATGATTAGATTTGCTTCAGCTTTTTTGACATTCTTCTTCAAAGGGGGTTCTGCAATATTTTTGGTTGAGCTTTCTGAATCTCTGGTTGACTCATTCCCCGTCTGCTCCTCCAAAAGTTGGCCGCCTTCATAAGTTTCCATATCAATGACATCAATTGGTGTTGTCCGTATTTCGGGCCTATTTGGCACAGGCATGAGAGACTGCTCCAAATGATTTAGTTTCTCAAGTAGTTCTTTATTTTTCCTTTCATCTTCTTTAATTCTCCTTCCCATGTCTGCTAACTTTTCAGCCATTTTGGTTTCAAAATCCGAGCATTCCTCATCCGTCGTTGAACCACGTGCACGTCTTTCGGTCAGCCGCTTTCCGCCACGTCCGTGTTGGTGATACGTAGCCATTGTTGCGTGATTGCGAATATTAACTTCAGCAGTGATGTTAACGTAAATTGAAAGCTACTATATCGGGCAGAATCATTTAACTTAACTTGCATCTACTCATACTCTTAAGTTAATTCAGAATTTGAAAAACATACATGATTGCAAGAGTATGAAATAGGTATTACTCACTCAAAAGACACCAATGATAATCCGAAATTCGCAGTTTTTCAAACCAACATCTGGATCAAGAAAACGCCGGTCGGGATCGCTCCGTAGTTTCCTGTTCGCTTACATCGTAAAGGCTAGATTAGACTCAGTTTTCTTACATATGCATTTCTTTATAAAACAGTAAGTGGTGGCCACAATTGTGTTAAATGATCGAGATTTGTCGCATGCTTTTTTTTATATTTAAGACATGTGGGACTATTGTAACTAAATTGCAAGGCTCCCTTGTTCACATAAAGCCGTTAGCAAATAACAAATAAAAAGCAAAAATCTATTAAAAATTAGTAACTTTTTCTAGCATGTTTCTTTCTGTTTATCAATAAAAATGCATGGAAAGAACATTTTCACTTTAAATGGTTATAGTTACAATTGAATGATTAGATAAATTAATTAAACAATAATGAATTAAGTTTCTACCACTTCTTACATTTTTTAGGCTCACATGGGATGTCTGGATTATCAATTCGCTATCATTCGGATAAAAATTGTTCTAAGAATGATAAAAAGTTGGCAGAAATCTACATAGAATTGAAATACAACAACCAAATTTCAATGCAAATTGTTTCTTGAAATTTATTCTCGATGTTTATATTTTACTGAACATAAAATTTTAGATACTTGCTCTTGCCCTACAAGCCGACTTCTAATACAAAGCAGCAATCTTCTCTTGAAGATTTAAAGTGGTAGAAAGATTTATTCTACAATTTTTCATTTTTGAATTTAAAAATTACACTTATAATAATTTTGATCTCCCCTTATATTAAAAATTTTTTTTAAATCAAAATTTAAAGAAATATGTAAGGCAGGCAAGAGTAAGTGTCAATGGTTCAATTAGTTACCACTATTTATTATAATACTTATTTAATACTTCAAATTTCTTGTATAAACTTGGGGCCAAGGGCCGTAACGGCCTCAGACTTCCAGTTCCACTACAACGAACGAATGAACTTGGGGCCTTCCTGGTTCCTGCCAAATATTCAGTAGCGTGGAGGGTGGTACCGGGTTCTAATCCCGTCATAACCCTGGATGTACCATTGTGATATCATTCTCTATTTTACACAATATGTTCTTCAACTGTATATATTTTTCTTTTCGGAATATATGTTTTTATTTTCCAACAACACAATTTTCCTAAAATACAATTTGTTTATATAAATTTTATATAAATTTATTATATAAATTGCTATAAATTTTTACTTATTTTTTTTAATAAATTTTAAGAATGTAATAGTAATTAGTTTACCATATTCAATAAATCCATAAAAATGCTTTTCTTTTACGAGTTAAAATCTTTGAAATGATTTCGAAGTAAAACATCAAATAAAAAGATTCTTCAGAACATTAATTTACAATTAATTTTAATTATTAATTTATGCATAAAACATTTGAGCATCTTCCACTTAATGTCATAGGTATTTATTATTATAGTTTCAACTAATATTATTTCACTTCAATTCCTTAAAATTAGAGTATTTATTGCTTTCCTATATTGCCATTTAATTTTAGTTGAATTATGAAATGAAAAATTTTACTGTTAGCATGTATCAGTATTTTATATAATTTATAAATAAATTTACGAAATATATATTTATACATTTTTCTTGATACATTTTAAAAATTGAAAGTATTATATGAGTAATAAAATGCAATACTTTGTGTACAATCAATAAAATAATAAAACGGCTTATTTTAACAGCGATGTGAATAAGATTATCTATCTATATCGGTCTCAGATTTTTTACTTTCTATCACTCAAATGGGGGAAGGGGGCGAACTAACATTTTATTTTTCTTGGAACATGATATAGAACAAATTAAAGGTACACTTCCTTCTCGAATAAAAATAATAAGCGAGTATATTCAGATAATCTGTGCAAAATAATTTGAAAAATGTGATATTTGGGGAAGGATGTGAAAAAATAAGGAATTTAAAAAGATTTAATTTGAAATAAAATTGAACTAAAACGGTTTATAGAATATAAGTTTTATTTTGTCTGTTATAAAATGCAGTTGCTGTAAGCAGAAATGAATAAAGAAAGACTTTTCAATTTAGATAAAGAAAATGAGAAAATGCATTACTTTTTAATGCAATAAAATAAAAATGTGTAGAATAAAGTAAGAAATAATGGAATTTGGAAATATATTTAAGGGAAGCATCTTAAAAGTTAAATTTATATTGGAAACGTTCTTAATGGTACAGATTTTGTTTTTTTAACTATAGAAAAGAATTTTATTTAAACTGCTAACTCTCTGAGTAAAGGGTAGCTTACGTAGTAAGAAATTAGTTTTAACAGCATGAATCAAAATAAAAAAAAACTTCAAGGTCTTGACTTACTTAATTAAAAAAAATTTTGTAAAACAAATTTTGTTAAAATGTTTTGTATTATTAATTAAATAGTGCATTCGATGTTCAATGAAGTAAAGAAAATTTATATCGCTCTCAATTAGTGAAATATCTTTTAAAGTTAACGCAATAAGAAGTACGATTTCGAAATGTATTTTTTACCTTATTTCGCCGATCTATTTTTAGATTATTTCTTTTAATTGTTATCTACGAAAATTTTATTTTATAACCCACGTTGAACAGCCGACCCAATTTTTAGTTTACGACTACCAATGTTCAACTCCGTAGCCTTGTAATTTTCAACCCAATCTAGAAGACAAGGGAACTCCTGGATCAAGTATAGGGAGAAATTTGCCTTCGTGGAGGACTTTTTGTTGGAATTAACACACATTTGCGTTACATGGAGAGGATGACCACGAAAACCTCCCGCGGTTAGCTGGACGGTAAGAGATACTAACCATGATCCGCCTATTACTGAGGATATTTCACGTCAGCATTGTGGTCAATGCGAGCCGGATGTGAATTCGAATCCCAGCCATAACAGAGATTCGAACCCGGCTCACCTCGTTGGGAGGCGAACGCTCTATCTCCTGAGCAAAACCACAGCTCAACTAAAATTTTATAACAAAAATTTAACACATGGCTAGTATGAATGTGTTTTAGGGTGTGTCTTCTGAATATGTCTAGTATGTTCCTTTTTAGATTTTAGCTCGGGTATTTTTTGATTAATTCAAGCATATACACCGAAGAGCCATTACATTATGACCACCCTGCTAATAACACGTAAGACCATCTTTAGCCCTCAAAACTGCTAGCACCCGCCGTGGCATTGATTCCACAAGGTGCTGATAGGTAGTCTGAGGTATGTGGTACCAAGTGCTCACCAACTGGTCCTGCAATTCCCTCACATTGCGAGGGGGTAGCGTGGCAGCACGATTTTGGCTTTCCAAGTAGGACCACAAATGCTCTATTGGATTAAGGTCAGGTGAATTTGGGAGCCAAGACATGACTTGAAAGTTACTGGAATGTTCCTCGAACCAATCCATGACGATTCGACCCTTATGGCATGGTGCATTATCCTGTTGGTAAACATCATCCACCGCTGGAAAAACTGTTGCCATGAACGGGTGAACCTGGTCTAGAACCATGTTCAAGTAGCTTACAGACGTCAGGGATTGTTCTATGACGATTATTGGTCCTAATGTGCCCCATGAAAATATTGTTCCTGGGCGAGAAACCATGAAAACCTGGGCGAGCCCATTGTTATAGATGGAGGGTGGTCATAATGTAATGGCTCTTCGGTGTATATTCGTTCTGTTGAGTCACTGGCGAGTCAGGAAAGGTATTTTCCTATCGATGAACTGAAAAGCATCTTCATATGCTGAAACCGAGTTGCTTGTTCGGTGAGAGTTTAAAATAGTCGAGCACCCCACCGCTCGCGAAGTGCGGTCGGTCAACTGATTGCATCTCTCTTAAACAGGTATCATTTAAGCCTGTAGGGTTTGTCTACTGACAATGCCAACCTTCATCTATCAAAAGGTATCTCCCAATAAAGTCAAGTTAACCTTGTCTTATAGACTAGGGAATGGGAATTTAATAATTGTACGTTATAAAAACTGGACCTAACATGGTGTGTGTCTTTTCAGTGTCATCCATTTAAAAAGATCTAAAGAGAAATGTGTTCTTTTAAAGTTAGTTGAATTATTAAAAAATTATTACATTTATTAAAAATATATACTAAGTGGTTTTAAAAACTTATTTGGACTTACTAGCTACTTTCTTAAAAATCAATGAAATGGAAAGTTTAAAACAACGCATCTTTGGCTGTGGCTATTTTTGCAAGTGCACATTTTGACCTATGTAAATTTTTTTAAGCGCATATTTAAGGTACTGTGTTTGTTTTCTTAAACTCTGTTATGAGCTGAGCTAAAATAGAAAATTTCCGGATAATATTCTGAAAAAAAAAACCTATTGAACTCAAGGAATATTTAGCTTAAATAGCTGGTGTTTACGAATGCAAGGACTGGACATTTTGTAATGAATAAATATTTTTTAATGAAAATAATGATTTAAGTTAACGATCGTTATCTAATTACGCATAAACAATTTAAATTTTATGACGTAAGATGAAGTTGAAAAACTGCTTCAATAATAATATTTTATGTTCAAAGGATCTATAAAGATATCTGTAAAAATCAATTTCTAACTTTGATACAGGCACTTATTTTATTTTTTTAAATATTTTTATGGTTTTCTTTTTTAATAGAATTTAGAACTTTCGCCCCCGGCTATATAGTATAATGGAATTTTTCCACGACGATATTTTTATTTGAAAGAGCTTTTTCGATTAACCTATTCCTGAAGTTCAGATCGAATAAACCCTATGTTCTCCAAGAAAATATATAACTATAAATATTAAACTTATTTTATTAAAAAGAAATTTTCATACTGTGAGAGATATATTGCTTTCATATGTTTCAAAAGTGTACCGAAAATGGAGATTTTCACCGTTTAGTGATTTTTCCAATGCATTTTCTGTTTGCATTAGATCTCAAAATTAAATAATGGTGCATATATATGCGTGTTTCAAAAGGCCCACATTGTAAGTGGTATTTCCCCAAAAAGTAGAATTTTTGTTTTCTTTGCCATTATTTAATTTATTTTTCTATCAAAGACTTTTTTTAAAACCATTAATGCCTTATTCAGTTGCATTTTTTAAACATATAAAATTTTTATATAATAAATATTATGCCTAAAGTCTCAATTTGAATTTGAAAAATGTTACTTCTATCTCCTTCCATAGTATCACGTTTGTTCCCAGGAAAGTAAATGTTTTCATTGTAATTACAAAGAATATTAAATATACATAGTAGATACAGGGATTGGACAGAAATATGGGAACACTTTTATGTTAATGCCATGTAAACAATCTTTTTCCAGCAAATATTTTAGAAGACAGCAAAACTGTTGACACAATGGGATAGTAAGTAACGCAGTGCGGGTATCTCAATCCTGATTGGTTGTTAAAATGTGGCATTTGTTCACGCTAGTAACTGTTCTTTCCATTCTATTTCGAGTTAGCCAAGTACGTCAAGATTCAATTTTCTCAAGTATACGTAATAAGTTTCAAGTAGGAAGTCTTAAGCACATTCTATACTCTTTCACAAACATTTCCATTCTTTCATTATTTATTTCTTACTTAGAACTGAAGTGATTTAATTATCGACTATGTCAACCTTCATCTATCGAAAGGTACCTCAAGATAGAATCAAGTTAACATGTCTTATATACTAGTGATTCGGTATTTAATATTTGTAGTGGTAGTTACACCACATTACTCCCCTTCTAGAATTTTTATCTGGGATAGAATTCGATGAACGGATACCACTAGTTGATTTATGCTGTTTATTTATTTATAACACTTTTGCTCATATGTTTTTTTTATAGCATTTTGCTCATTTTTGTTCTATATTGTTTATTACCGGGAGACTATTTACTTCACCGGATCTTTTGTTTTTTTCCTTTGGGCAGTTTATATTAAGCAATTCAACTGTTTAATGTGGACCATTCATCATGTTAGCGAGTTCACATCACGTCCTCCATCTATCAAAAGGTACCTCGTGATAGAATCAAGTTAACATGCCTTATATACTAGTGATTCAGTATTTAATATTTGTAGTGGTAGTTACACCACAGAACAAAGATAGGCTCGCAACATAAACTTATTATGTAGAACATAATAAGTTTATGTTATGTACGTGGTTTATGTCATGTAGAACTGAAACTTATCATGCATCGAAGTTGCCAGGTGCACGAAGCAAAAATATAACATGGTTACGAAAAAATGTATAAATAAATAATAAATCTAAGTTAAGTAAGAGCCGCAGACGAGAAAGAATTATATTTCAACAAATTCGATGTGCGATACGGAGCTGTATTTAATTAATTTCACGTTATTTAACATTCTAACTTATGTATAGTAAGTGTTATGTGGTTTACGCGCCATTTTGCTTATAAATGATCAGCTGGGGCTAACGTCATAGGTCACATGTGTTGATATCTGTGATCTTCCTCTTCTTGAGGTGCAAGTACCCAATTTGAAAGGTCATGCTTGAGGCTTTTAGAAATGATGTCTTTTTAACTCTTGTAAAATTTAGATCGACCGAAATGAGGAAAAGAAATTAATAACTTCTTTTTAGCTTCAATACTATCAATTCTGAAATACTTCTTTCTTTCTTTATTTATAAAAAATTGGGCACCTGGGCCGTGCAGAAGGCCCCTATCCCATACATCATGAAATAGTATAAAAAGTTAAAATAAAAGATAGTTTGAGTTCAGCAGTCTATGGGGTGGCTGTTACAGGGAGACAAGCACCTTGCTTGTATAACTGAAAGAAAATGAAAATAATAAGAGCAACTTGCTGTAATCTGTGGATGGTTGTAGTTTGATTGCCAACGTGAAGTAACATAGGTCAGAATTTCAGTATTGGTAAAATGTTTGATGCTGTGGACTATTGGTACTTTGGATTACTGATGTAGACTATAGATGCTGGAATTGAAGACTATTATTTGTGCTGATAGTTGTGGTATGAGGCGTCGGAGGTGAAATTCTGAAATCCTGTTGCAAGATTGCAATATTTATATTAGAATGCTTCTTTAACTATAGTGGTATTGACAAAGATGAGAAGTTTTTAATTTCACACTCTAATTTTAGTCGATATAATTTTCGCATGGGTAAATAGACACCCTTTCTAAAAGCTTCAAGTATGATCTTTGAAGTTTTTTTTTCTCCCAAACATTTCCTGTTAAAAAATTTTTTTCACATAGAGTTAGTACTGAACTGTTTCTATACTTTTGTCGTACCCCTTTACATATTTTTGTTTCCAAATGTTAATATGAAAAGAAGTGTCAACAATAATTTTACTTAAATTTCTTATACTTTCATAATACATCAGAAAAATGCCATTCCTTAGTTTATTTGTCATTACTGCCCCTTACAATAAGTTTTATTAAATTGACCAATAAAAGGTCACATATAGAATAAAATAGAAAGGAATAGTTCGTACTACTTTTTATCCCTAACATGCAGAGGATACATTGTAAATTTTTAGATTAAAAGTTAAAAAATTTTACAACCAAATCAGCTCTAAGGTAAAATTATTTCCATTTGACGTCACACATTTCATATTTGTAACATATTTCGAGTAATTTTGAATTTAACAATAAAAACAAGCATTTTGAAACTCAATGACGAAGATCATTTGGAGCAATGAACAGCGAATTTCCACAACAATGAGTGGAAGATTACAGTCTTTTTCCAACGTTACATTAAACAACCTTTGAGGATAAATTTTAACAGGTAGTGTAATTTTTTTCAAGCTACTTTTTCTTGGTCGCCCAAATTTCTGAAGTAATTAAAAAGCACAGATGTGTACTTGAATTTGATATTCTTACAAATAGAACGCGTTATCCTGGTACATACTTCACATTTTTGTATGAATAATTTCTTAATTTTGCGAAAAAAGTAACCCATCATTGTAACTCTATCAAAACATTTGAACTGATCTGCAGATAACACTGCAGAAAAGTATTTTTTTTTTTTTGGTGTTGTTTTTTTTTTGCATTTATACAAGTACTTGATCTAACCTAATTCAAGTGTTAATTTCAAATCTGAAATCACTTTTTTCTGAAAGCTAAGATATTTAAAAGATGAACAAAATTATATTTTAAATTTTTTTTTGTCTAAATGTACAAGTTTATAAAGAACGTATAGTTTTATATTTACGCAAATATACTAGTCTGCTCTTTTGAAAATCACACTCAAGACAAAAACGTATTACAATAACGCATCGCATTATAATCCAAAATGTATTTCCAATCTAAAATGTATGTTCCTACCACAACCTACGCAGCAGGAAAGTGGCGACACTTAGTATTTACTCGAGTGAATTTTAAAAATCTTGATTAAATTTTTATACTATTATATTATTAAATTTCATAAATTGATTAATAAATTTCTAAATTTCATAAAAACTGCATCTCGTAGAGAGAAACCGATTACAGATTGTAAAACAGAGACACAAAAATATTCAAAACTCGTTCAAAAATCCCATACAACGAAAAAAAAATTGTTCACTGCGTTTTTTCTGATGTAAACATCTTTCGGCATATCTTTCTCGGCACCAGTCACAATTTTTTTAATTTTTTTATTTTAATTTTTTTTAATGATTTCCTCGCTAATGCAGTTCTGTATTTTAAAATTCTATAAAAGTTGAAATATATTTTATAAGTTCCATCTTGTCTATATTATATCTTCAATCAATTTAAATATTATACTTGATAGAATGGGATTCAAAATTCATTTATTAAACTCATTATAATCATAGCAATCAAATGCTTGATTTACCTCTCCATCATTTTTTAAAATTTTTTTTTATTGCAGTTGTAATAACAAAAACCCAAAGAAGAGTATTACTTTTGTATGAGAAAGAGGATTTAATTTATATTATCTTAAAACCCATCTTGGGAAGAAAAAGCTTTTTTAACCACCAAGTATATATTCTGCACGGGGATTAAGACAAATCGTAATCAATCATATAAAAACAAAATTACTGAGAATCCTATTAGAGTACCTCAATGAATAATAAAAAGGAAAAGCGATTACAAGGTGAAAGAAAAATAAGATATCTGGAAAATTCCAGGAAAAGGAGAGGAACGATTTAATGATTTGTTGTTTACTTTTGTTCCCTTTTGCATTTTCAATTTTCCTTACTGAATTGCAAGCCGACAATTGTTCCTTATAATGTTTTTTCAACGTCTAAGCGAAAAGATGAATTTAAAAGCTGAGAATCATTAATGTTAAACGGAAGGATTAGGGGAAAAATGCTTAATCACCTTAACAGAAGAATTGGTGGGTGATTAAGTAATTAGTGCATGAGAGAGTTTTGCCTCGTGCAAAATCTCTTCATCACTCTCAGAAAAAACTTAAAAGGATGTGAGAATAAAATTTAATGAAAAAAAATTTATAAATCGCGATCTCAACATTGGTTATTTAGATCAGCAGTTTAAAATTTTTTCTTTTGGCTGTGGAACCCTAAATAATCGACCTGCTTTTGGTGGAACACCGAGACTTAATGCACAAATTTTTTTCGCAATTGTGAACATTTGTGAGCTAACGAAAGGCTTTTAATCATTTTGAAAATCTGTAATGATTAAAATTTTATTAATTATTTTGAAAATGCTTAGTGAATGAATGAAGAACGAAATGTTTTCATAGTATTGTTTTGTCAACATTAGTTTTTAAAATTTGGGTTTTACATCGGAAAGTTGAATTCCCAGGTCGGGAGACGCATCTAGTTCTCTTAGTTTGATTTTAATGCATGCCATAAACTGAAAATGAATAAACACAAGTATGGTTACTATCTAAATAAAAACAGGAAAGGAAAAAAAATAAATGTTAATAATGGTTATCAGAAGAACATACTTCCTTGTTGAGTTTGGTTATTTTTATTCAATGCGAAGTACCAATGGAAATTTTTGTAAATGCATATCCTTTTCATAATTCCTTTATTATATTGTTATTAGGAAAACATTGTTTTGAAATTTCATTCTTCACAAGCATTTCAATTAAATATTTTCATAAAAATAACAGACATATTAAATTAATAATGGATTATTAATTGGATATAAATTTGATTACAGGTTTCGAAAATCATAACTGGTTCAAAAAATAATTCCCAACTCTCGGAATCCCTGTGACGGAGCTCTAAGGCTCCGGGGAACACCATTTGGGAACGGCTGATTTAGATAATATTGCAAAGCTACATTGCAAATTTTAAAAATACTCGAAATTGTGATGTCGCAGAATTTAATGAAATTTTTACATTTCTAAACTTGAAAGAAGTAAACCTCAGGCCAGTGGTTGCTTATTTTTGCAGCGATGCATCTTTAGATAAAATATTAAATATTTAATTTTTCTTTTTACTTCAATTTGCATTCCAGTTACTTGAAAATATCACCTTAACGTCAAAATTTTAAAGATTGATGGGATGGATTGATGGGCCTCCGGCGCCCAGATAAATGTTAGTGATTGTGGGGATAGCAGTTATCGACAATGTCAACCTTCGTCTATGAAAAGGTACCACACCTTATAATCGAGTTAGCGTGTCTTATATACTAGTGAATTGGAATTTTATATTTGTAGTGGTAGATACGCTACAGTACTCCCCCACCAGAATTATAGCTGCGATAGAATTCGATGAACGGATACCACTAGTTAATTCATTGCTGTTTTGTGAGAAGCCGGGAGAGCTGTATTAAGATCACCGTACTTTTTGCGTGCAGATTGTGAGAGCTGAAATAAGTTCACGGTTATGGTCGCTTCTGTGTTGCCTTTAGCGGTCAAGCGTATACGTTGTGTGTGATCGAGACTGAGGAGCAACAGCGTGAAGAGGGCAATGTCGCATTCACAAGTGGCAAGTCAACTGTTCAATGTGGACAATCCATCGAAGTAGACGTGTTCTGATCGAAGTCGGCGTTTCTGTAGAGGTAGACATATTCGTATCTAAGTGGGAGTTTCTACCAAGGTAGGCGTGTTCACGTCACGTCCAAAGATCTCCAATGTGTGGATAGTTGTTATAGACAATGTCAACCTTCGTCTATGAAATGATACCTCACTGTAGAATCGAGTTAACATGTCTTATATACTAGTGAATTGGAATTATATATTTGTAGTGGTAGATACGCTACAGTGATGATTAGAATTGTTTCACTAATATTATCGACTATGTATTTAATATACACATAGCTTGTAGAGAGAAACCGATAGCCCACTAGAAATCAGCAACGCAAAAATATCTAAGATTCATTTCAAAATCTCATGCATCAAGAAACAAGAGATTTCCCAGTGAAATTATCTTTTATGATTTTTTAGACTTTTTTTTTTCAATGTCAAATCCTCAATTATCTTCTGTACATTAACTTTCAATTAGTTGAAATAATATTTTCGATTGATCTCGTAATTGCACCAGGATGTGACTACATTGTGAGAATTTTTGACAGTGTTGAAACACATTATTATTCAAATTTGTTGCACCATTAAGACGATACTTAATTGCATAATATAATTGTATGAATTATTCCTTCTTTTATTTGGTTACGCAATAATGTAGTTCAACTGGAATGGAAACATAATTCAATTTAACACTTTAATAAAGTTTATAGCAAATTTAGAAATTTTTATTGTTTAAGACAACCATTTTACCATCCAATATTTAAGGAAAACGCTCTGAGAATGTTGGGGAGTGGGGGACAATTCTTGAAAAAGTGGCTAGTGTAGACAAATGGAATAATTCTATTCAATGTCATTCATTGTATGTAATTATCTTTAAATTTTCGCAAATTGGCAAAGTTGTGCTCTAATTTCATCTACACATATTTCGATGGCAAAACTTTTGATTGTGACACAGAAAACTAAAAAACAAGGTTTAATACAGCAAACTAGAAAAACACACAGCAAACTAAAAAACACGATTACATGAAATCAAGAGAATTTTTAAAGCAGAGAGCACGCTTCCTGTTTATTTAGTTTCTCCATTTATGGACAAAAATACGACTTCCACTACACACACGTCTGGTCCCGTTCTTAGAGTGAGGACCCAGCAATACTCCTCATCTATTCAAATTGTAATTTTGACCTGAACCAGAGAACGATCAATCTCCATATCAGTACCCCCAGAGGTATTGATTTTCTGTGGTAAATTAAAGAACTCTCTGACCCCGACAGATTTAACATGCACTAGTCACCATTTAATACTCGGGGATTCTTTGTCCGGAAGGATTTTAACTCCAATCACTGTAGATCGCGCAAGAAAATATCAACTTAGTTTCTGCGTCCGCCTTTCCTTCCAAAAATATCAACTTAGTCCTTCCAATTTTTTAATAAAGATATTTTCCACATCAACTACTATATTGAAGAGGAGGCTATACAGCAGGATAAACTTTTATAGAAAATTCTGTCTTACATCAATTAGCAGTTTAAAGTTTAGAGAAAACTGAGTTCTGGTAAACCAAGATAATGCTAAAAAAACGTTATCAAAATGCAATACGACTGTCAAATATCAAAATATTGTATATTCAATCTATCAAATGCAGAATTCAAAATATCAAATTAATCAGGTTTACTCAGTGGGGAAGTAATTCTGCAATAATTTCATTTCTTTTTGCTATTTTGAAAAACTTTGTTTCAGCATTTTTTGCGTCATAGTTTACTCTAGTTTTATCTGAGCTCACTTTTTCCACTGAACATACTTTAAATTTTCAATTACTTAAGTAGGTGGAAAAGAATTTGTCAAGAAAAATTTCCCTCTCAGTGTAGCGTCCTCTTAATGGTTTAAAGAGAAAAGTAAATATAGTCAAATTATCTTGCATCATCATTCATGTAGCTGCGAATCGATAGAAAAATCAATTCTGAGTACCTGACTTTAATAATCAACCTGGAAAGAGATTATGGTAGACAAAGAAATAAACTTTTCAGAAAATACCAGGAAAAATAAGAGGAAAGACTTAATGATTTGTTTGTTTACTTTTCTTACCAAGATTTTTCATTTTTCCACCTAAGCAGCAAATGGTCGATTTGTCTTATCACTATTCTTTTTTACTTTCTAAGCAGAAACGCCATCGTTTGTGAAATACTTAAGCCCTAAGGAATCAATGTTAAACTTTAGGTTTAACCAGGCAAAAATTTGTTTGCTGAAAAGTTGATTACTAGTTAATTTTTTTGGCCTTTCATTTACCAATAGTTTCACAGATTAGCTGTTTATACTCATATTTTTTACTTCTTTTCTTACTTTAGTCACCTAAAGTGAAGCATCAGATAGTTCATTCTACAAATAATTCGTTTATATTTCTGTATGAAATGGCAATAGTAGCTGAAATAAAATTTTTTCTGATTAAGTTTTCTAAACTATATATCAAGAGTTAGCATGCATAGATGAATATTAATTAGACCATTCCAAAAACCTTAATTATATCCATATACAGTTTTTTATTTTAATTTTATAACCGTCATTGAACAGCCGACCTAATTTTGAGTGTACGACTACCAATATTGAACTTCGTGGTCTTATAATTTTGAACTCACTTCAAAAGAAAAGATAGCCTCTGGATCAAGTTTTGGAAAAAATTGCCTTCGTAGAGAACTTCTTGATGGAAATAATCCTCTTTTGCGCTACACTGAGAGGAAAACCACGAAAACCTTCCATAGTTAGCCTGACGGTTAAAGGATTCTAAGTCATGATCCGTAATATTTTCTCTGCTAAAGGCAGATTGTTTGTATAGAATTAGTATAGAAAGGATTTCCTTTTTTTTGTCCAACCCCTGCCAATGATGTAAAAAGTGTTTTTCCGAAAAAGTAATCGTATATATATATTTAAAAAAGTTTGTCTCTCTATTACCGATCTCTTTAACTTTGAAAACGAAATTTGCATAGATTTCATATCCAGATAGAGATTTTTATGTGACAATTATATTATGGAAGACCGAACTACCTCGTTTCTGCCAAATTCCAAAAATGGAAAATTTGTGGTAAAACTTTTCTGGCATGTAATAACATAACTTACCTGCTGAAAATGCCAGGTATCGCAGTTTCTAAAATATAATTATTTAAAAAAATATTTGGATATCTAACGCTAAACTTGTATACAATAACAGGGCTGCCCAGTGTTGCCAGATTGGGCTACAAGTAGCGGATTGAGCTACTTTTAAAAGTCCCCGCTACTCAAAATCGAATTTGGGCTACCCGCTACTTTTTGGGCTACTCATTGTTTTTCAAACGCTACAAATCTTAAAAATGCGCTACTTTCTTACAGAATTTTATGCTACTTTTCTTACAGAAATACTTCTTTAAAAAATTTTTTCCTTTCCTATTTTAAAATGATTCTGAAAAGTCTGCAGTTTCTTTATCTTTTTTAAAAAGGAATTTTTTTTTCTTCCTGAAAACGCATCAGCTTTAGTTTTGAATTCTTGATTTGTTTTGCTGCGCAGAGTCTAGAATCTCTCCATATCTGTGCTTCAAATCGTGAAATCGCAAAGATATATATGGAAAAGTGCACGGCGAGTATGATTAAAAAGCTTTTACTCCAACCATTATTAATCGTTTATCCTCTGGAAAAACCACGTGACTTTTAATCTGAGTTAAAACGAAATATTGAAATTTTATATATATATATATATATTGAAATATATATATATTGAAATATATATACTGATATATATTATATTGATATATATTGAAAATTGAAATATATATATATATATACATATCGAAATTTCAATATTTCGTTTTAACTCAGATTAAAAGTCACGTGGGTTTTCCAGAGGATAAACGATTAATAATGGTTGGAGTAAAAGCTTATTAATCATACTCGCCGTGCACTTTTCCATAGATACCTTTCCATATATATCTATATCTATCTATCTATATATATATATATATATATATATATATATATATATATATATATATATATATATATATATATATATATATATATATATATATATATATATATATCTATATATATATATATATATATATATATATATATATATATATATATATATATATATATATATATATATATATATATATATATATATATATATATATATATAAACGTAGATTTTTGGGCTACAAAATGTTCGAATCCGCTACTTTTGGAGCTCCCATTCGCCCCTTTTTAATCTTATGTAATCTTATTTAATCTTATTTAATCTGGCAACACTGGGGCTGCCAACTTTCTACGCTTATCGTAAAAAAATTATTCAAGTGGTACATAAATTTATGTATTAATGTATTATTTTTTTATTCATTTGAACTTATTATCCACACCACTACAGATAAATGATTTAAAATTTCATGTACAATGTCACTTTGTCCTATCCTTTTCGTAGTGAGGCTTTTAAAATGTTGGCAAAATTATCTAAAATTCTGAAAGCTTTGGTTTTTAAATGCCTACCAATCTATAAAATATTTTGCAAAAAGCATGGAAGTTGGCTGACCTGCAATAAGTACTAGCATACAATATTAATACTTTACCTTTTTTACCAGTAAAAAAATGTATTTTTAAAATGAGCGAAAATTCGGTAGTAATTGGAGGATATGTATATTATACTGACAACCTTTTTTACCAGTAAAAAAAATGTATTTTTAAAATGAGCGAAAATTCGGTAGTAGTTGGAGGAAATGTATATTATATTGACATATTATTATAACTGCTGACTTTTACTTATTTTACTTAAAATTTTCTTTTTAACCTTAATGTGGAATCAAAATCGTATACTTTCTATTTACAAGGTTACCAAGAGCGACTAAAAATGTAAGAAATGGTAGAGACTATCAATCCATTTATATTTATTTAATCTAATTGATTTTTTGAACCAAAATATAATTATTCGAAATTACACTACAAATTATTCATATTTAAAGCGAAAACATTTACTTTCAAAAGTAAACTGTATGAAATAAGCAAGAAAAATTGGCTAAATTTAAATTTTTTTAATAGATATTTTCTATTTAGTTACCACTTTTGGTCACCAGCGGCATCCCTTTATTAATTAATTTAAAATATTTTGTTTCCGCGTGTAAGATAGTTGCTTACAAAAAAGAAAGTTTTACATCTTGCTTTTTTTACGCAATCTATTATATGCTAATAAGATACATATTTGTATCTTAAATAACTTTACCAGCAATATGTGAAGTCTTACTCAGGGTAGCAACAGCTTGGAAAAATGTAAAAAATGGTAGAAAGAAATCGAGTAAACAAGAAGTTTCTTTTAACTTCTCGATAATTTTAGTAAATTAAAAGAAATTAAAAATGAGCAATTGCATTCCAAATATAAAAGAGAAATAAAAATTTTTTAAATTTGCAGCAGTCACGCAAAATATTTTCCGTTTTTTTTTTCTTTTTTAAATTTGTAGATTGAGACCACTTGGTAACATTTCGAACCAAGAAAGAATGCAGTGAGTGCATATTTGGTAACCTTCCCATGCTTTGGTAACTATCCGAACTCGTGAAATTCCTTCCTGAATTAGAAACAGCTCTGATTATTAAGCTTTCGAATGTTTGAGAATAATGTTTCGTTCAATAGTAATAATGTTTCGAATAGGATATATGAAAATCCATCGCTTGAATGTTCCAATTTTTAAAAAAGTAATGATAATATCTATTAGGAAATATCTATCAGCGCTATTCTGAAAAAATTGATTTTGAGAGACAATTTTGACAGTTTTATAAGAAACTTTATTCATAATTTTATTTTATTTCCCAGTACTCTGGTAAGCCTACTGATTTTGCTTTTTGTAATATATTTGTTGTTATACGTTTTAAAATTGATGTCTTTCTTGTGAGTTGTTATCAAGTAACAGTTTAAAACAAGTTTTAGAATTTTAAACAAATAAAGTCAAATGATAATGAAAAACAAAAAGCTTTCATAACATAATTTAATAAATGATGAAAATTTTGATGTGCACATAATTCGAAAAATGATACACTTATTGACATTGAAGAGAGGGTGGGGTCACATTTATTTCTTTTGTTCTTTATTCAGTCTGGTGTTGCAGTCTTTTTTGATGGTCGGTTATTCTTTTCCTTGCAGCAGGACCGTCTCACGATGATGTCATCATCTTGTTTGAGCACTCTGAGAGCCACGATTGGGTGTTTTAATGTCGATGAGCCTGTGAGCAATGTTGAAGCATGATGCTCTGTTCTTTCGCGTCCTCTTTGGCAATGTAACAAATTTCTTAAATCGGTCTGAAAAGAAATCATGTCATTATTTCGTAAACTCATCCGCTTTATCTATAAACAAACTACTTCCCACTATATCCTTAACATACATTTTAAGAATCCTTGTCAATGAAGTCAAACATTAGAGATCGCAAAGATATATTTAAGCGAAGAAAAGAAAAGATATATCGAATATTGACGAATTGATGCCTTTAACAAGGGGATATTTAAACGCCAGAACTTGTTTGACAGTCTAGAGAAACGGAGAGGAGTTGATATTTGAAGAAAAGTTAATTTGAAACATTTTCAAGCTTTATTCTCTGTTTAAACAGGTATTATTATTTAAAATCTCGTTATTTTTAATAGTGTCTCAACAGATTTCGATAGTGTTTTTCTCGCTTTTTCTTCCTTGCTTAAATTCGAACTTCCAGTGAATATATTTTAGAGTATATTTTGACAATTAAGTTTCAATAATTTAAGTTGACTTTTAGAGTATATTTTGACAATATAAGTTTTAAAATTTCTATACTTGAAATTTGAATTTATTTATTATACGTACTATTTTCTTACATCATTTCTTACAAAAATTAGCTTGCGTTTCTCCTAATTGTTTCATTTTCATGGTAATTGAGAATAAGTTCTATAGTTGTAACTGATTGAGAAAAAAAGTGGAAGATTGTTGGGAAATAAATTCCATTTGCTCTGATGTTACGAAAATGCGTATAAAACGTGTGGTTATAAGCACTATTTGGTTCCGTTGGTTGATATCTCTACAGCTATGTTGTGGATCTGTTCATTTGCCAGGCAATCGATTGCCCGACATTACATTTTACCGGCAGCGGTTTTCTAATCCAGCGGCTTTTGAAAACCCGCTCTCTTCTTTGGTATTCTTTCTAAATAAATAAAAACATTATTTTTGACTTTTTTTTTTAATTAGGTGACAAATTTTAAAAGATATAAAAACTTAAATTAAAGTGCAACCAAATAGAGCCGAGTGGAAATCCTCCAAAAAGGAGATCGTGTCGATAAAGTTTGCTAGAATTTAAATTAGCTCTCTGACAACTGACTGCCTATTTATCCTAATACTATATGTTTTTCCAACGAGTACATTTTGCTAGTAATACAATTGCCGACAGAGTTTATAATATAATAAGGTGCATCATTAACAGTTATTCCGTCAGTTTTTGAATGCAAAGCATTGGTTTTATCCAGTTCATTCTGGTATTTTTCAGATTTCAAGTTTATATTTTTGGTGACACAATGTAATTACCTAACGTTATTTCGTCCGTTTTCTTTTGGACGACCTGGGACGTTAAATCGAGCCATGACTGCATCTTCAAACCACTTATGTTATTAGTACTTTTAATAAAATAATAATTATTTGGATATTAGTCTATCATAATTTTTTTCTACAGTAATTTTTGAAGTGAAACTCCTAGTGCGACTTCCAACAAGGTTGCGTTAAACGTTTAACGCTACCATGGAGGGGGTATGAAAGCACTGTTGCGTTAGTATTATACTGAATTCAGTATTATACTCAGCACATATATATAATATATGATTCAGTATTATACTGAAGCATATTGTTATGTTATGTGGTTTATATTTATTTTTTGATACTTATGTTTTAAGTTTAACGAGTGAATTTAAACGAGATCTAAAAAAGGAGACAGTACAAAATGTAGACCACATAAAATGGTGAGTCGACATTTTAGTTTCTCTCAAATTTAGACTATTCTCTGTAATTTCTTCTTCTTTTTTTATTTTTATTTTATGGATTTAGCCCTGCCAAAATGTTATGAACTTTAATTGTAAATGTACTTTAATTGTAATTGTAAATGTTAATGTAGTATTATACTGAAGCATATTGTTATATTATGTGGTTTATATATATTTTGAAGTGAAACTTTTAATGCCACTGCCAAAATGTTATGAACTTTAATTGTTATGAACGTATGTTATGAACTTTAATGGTAAATGTACTAACATCCTATTTTCATTTCCACATTACGAAGTTTCACTTCTTCCGCGAGGAGGGACTCTACGCACTATTTTTGTTTTCTATAATAATTTTAAACTGTTATAATTTTTTGTCCTGAAAATGCTCTGTCGAACGATTGAGTTGTCGGACAATTTGGTTAAGTCGTCAGTTGTACCAAAGCTCAGTGTTACCACTATTAAAATTTTCGATAATAATTCTAAACTGTCACAGTTTTTAGTCCTGAAAATGGTTTATATCCTGGTACATATAGCGCCTGGTAATGACTTACATAGGTTTTTGTCCTGGGACAACAGGGAGATTTCGCACTTTTACGTTAGCTTCCGTGCGCTCCCGTATGTAAGATTGAAGCAACTGCGCATGATCAATTTATATTTTAGATGCTACGCATCTTTACGTTATGTTCGCGTGATTTACGCTACTGAGGCAAAGAAGCTAGCTGTTTATCGTTGTTACATGTTGTTTTCTGTTTAAGCCCACCTTCGAACTAAAAACATGGACATAGAATGCGAATTTGAGGAAATGTATTAATTAAATTTAGAAATGAATCTTGTGATCTTGCAACAATTGGTTCATTCAATAAATAAGTACTTTTGTTGGCTTTTATTTAACATTATTTTTGTTAGCATTATGTTTGTTAGCATTATGTTTGTCGAAATCTTCCTAATTAAGTTGAGTCATCAGTTGCATCAGATCTCAGCGTTACCATTATTAAAGTATTAACCCAACCATTATTAAACCAACGAATAAAACAAATCGCTACAGTATCACAAAATATTCATGTTTTACATACTTTATATCACTATTAGAACTTACTCTGAAGTTATCACTCATAAAACAATACACAAGAGGATTTACAAAGCTGTTGGCCATAGAAAGCCAATGGCAACTGAGAAATGCAGCTGCAAATCCTGGAAAATCTTCATCCCGTATCGGCATCACTAGGTCGGGAACGAAGTATACCATTAATCCAAAAATGTGTATTGGAAGCCAGCAAAGAGCAAACAATATCACTATAGTTGCCATCATTTTAACCACCTAAATACAGCGAACAGAAAAAAGATCATAAATTTCTAATCTTTAAATAAAGTGAGCTTGAAATTCTTTCAAAAATTAAATATAGTTATCTTAGTATTTCTTTTTTCATAAGTAAAACAACTGATATGCTTTTAATTTTTTATTCATATTGTACATAAGCAGTTTGGAACTCTACCTGTTCGATAACCAAAGGGGTAACACAGTTATTCAGATTTAAAAATTTATTATCTTATTATACCCAAGATTATCTTAATTTAAAAGCCTAAAAATTTCAAATCGAAATAAATTTCTAGCTAGAAAATTTTTGACTGGAAAAGTTGAAAAATCGTCTCCAATTTATAAAATCCAGGATTGGGTGAAACATTTTATAGTATAAAAGAATAAAACTATACATTTTTATTATTCCATTACAATAGATAATCTATTGATTGGATTTTTTCAGATACATAATTTATAGATTAAACAAAGTGTTTCCACCGCAAATTGGAGAAGTCTGAGCCGTTAATTATTCAGTGTATATCTTGATGATTATCACAACTTAATTTTTTTTATTGTCAAATCTGAATTCGTCGGAAAAAAGCATGTTTATTCAGAAATCTCTGTTTCTTGTTCTATTTTCTTATTTCTTGTTTCTTGTTCTCTGTTTCATTGTTTGATTCTCTGCCTACAGTTGTCTAATAAATCTTTTTTTCAAAAAAATCGTCGTTTAAGAAAAATTGGAAAAACTTTCAATTCAGCTATTAAATTATAATTACAATGTTAAGAATGTGTAAAATATCGTTTAATGCCACCTAAAACATTTAGTTGTCGCTGTCAAACTTTTTACAGGATCTTGATATGTAGTATATAAAATATAGGAAATATAATATTTTCTCATTATAATATTATTTTATTTTGATTGACACGGATATCTTGCTCCTTCAAAATAAACGAAGTAGTTAAATCGCAAAGTTTTTATCCTTAAAAATAAGACTTATTATCAAAATAGGAATATAGAATACTAATGAGTTAAAAGTAAATCTATTTAGCACCTGTAATTCATTTATCTAACTAGCAATGCTCAAATCTTTCAACCGACGGGTACTTAATTACTTCTGAAAGTAAGGGAAGGGTTTGATATTAGTGATAAAATTGGTTAATGTTAAACTTTTATCACAAACTTAATTGTTCTTACGTCAAATGGGATAGAAAGCGTGATAAGAACATGAACTTATGGCAATTTATTTCCATTTATTACTTCATTATAATTACTGATTTCATAAAAATTTTAATGTCATTTTAACCTGTTCTAAAAGAGGAAAAATTGAAACAGCCATTTGAAACTAGCAGTAGAATGCATTTATTTCTTAAAAAATGGAATTATGTTAAACAGTAAATCAACATTTTTCTAATAGAAATATTTAATAACCCATTTCTGACCAGAGTACTTGTAAAAGGTATGATTCCTTCCTTAAAAAGTGGAAAAAAGTGGTAGCACATTTGCTTCATTGATAGGCTTTATTGGGATATCCAGGGGCTATCTATAGATGTGATGTGATATCCTGGTTGGTAGGGCGTTTGGCCCATGTTCAAGAGGTCGTGAGTTTGATCCCCCACCCCGGCTGAAGACTTCGCGTGTACAAATTGGTGACTGGTGCATGCTAAATCTCTCCGGGTCACAATGTCCTGCAAGTTCCCATAACAAATCATTGAGGATACTGGATATGAGATCGATCAATCACTGGTTCAGGACAAAATTACGATTTGCAGATGGGTGGATGTTGTGTGAATGCGTTCTTCTTGTAAAACGGGCTGCAACGTATGTGTGTGGCAGAAGCTGAATTCTAGGCCCTAGATTGCGCCACTGGAGCACACAAAAAAGCGCACCACTTTTTCTAAAAAATTGGCTTGTTATCATTAACAAGTGGCAACTAGATAGTTCAGGCAATTATATTGTATTAATAATATAAATACTTATCTTTGCATGTAAGGTCAAAAACTCTGTGAATTTTTAAAGCTAAAGTGGTAGGTAAAAGAAAAATATATCCACTTACTGTAAGCAAAGATATTCTACCACTTTTAAAGCAGAGCGCTAACAGGTTAAGGTAAAATACAGAAAAAACTAAGCACAAACAGGGTATAAAATTAAGTACTTCTTATTAGAATGCATGCTTGTTTCAGCCGGCATCTGTTTTATGAATTCCGTCAGGAAAATTTAAAACCTTATATTAAACATAACAGACTAACACAATTTTTCATTGCTATCAGTGTATTTTTATTCCCCTTCAATTCATATGAATGGGTCCAGTTTTCCTACATCAATTTCCATATTTTTTTTAAGGTAATCAGAATAAAATTAAAAGAAGTTTTGTTTTCCTATCAAACATATTTGTATCCTTAATTAAAAAGTATTCATCTGTATTTTTCATTTTTCTTACGTAGTCTCCTACAATTACGTTTTTGATTTTGAATTAATTTCTAATGTTAATAATTAATTAATTGCTTTCTAAATTTGGAATTAAGCACTGAAAGTGTTGATCCATTATTATAACTTAGTTCTACGATTTTACCTTATTACGCTACAATTTAATCAATCATTTTCTAATAATTATTTTTGTTTCTCTAATTTAAAGGTGAAAATTACCTCTACTGTTATTATTACATTTTTGATTTTGTTTGATTTCGAAATTAAGAATTTAGGAGGATTGTTTTTAATATTATTATTATTAGAATAATGTAATTCTAATTTGCATTTTAAGATAAACTTTTTTGAATCGATATCTAAACTAATTGAACATTTTACAATTATTAGTTTTTGGTAAATTCCATTAATATACTATTGTAAATTACAGTTTAAGATATTCGTTTAACGATTAAGAAGTTAACGATCAGTTTCATGCACAATGTGATGCATGCACAAATTTTATTCAATATGTCATCATGTTTGGTAGTCCAAAATATTAAGTTACTGTTATGTAGTCATTAAATTTGTTAAAACAACATATATTTAATTTGATATGTTATTTAATGTCTAATGTCGCGAAACAACAAAACTCCTAGTCCTTAAATATAAATTTATTGTGCTATAAGGCAAAAATGTCATTAAAAATTGGTAAATGAATTAATTATCACTTTGGTATGATGTGGCACAATGATTGCTGAAGCATCTAACCTGCTACTGTCAATGTAAAATTCAAATTGACAAGGAAAAAAAAACACCCACCCACAAAAACTAATAATGAAAAAATATGCCCCAAACTCATGTGAAAGCATCTGTAACCTAACGCTTTTACAAGTTATTTTAATATTTATTACGTAATGTGTGTTCAAAATGAATAGTTTGTGAAATACCTTCATTTTAGCTACCAGTTGCTGTCTATCTCTTGACGCATCGGCGTTTCCTGGAGTAGTGTGAGCCCACATCCTTATTCCTATGCTACCATACGTATAACTCAAAATCAACATTGGTACAAGAAAAGTTAAAAAGAATACAACTGATGTGTACACCTGAAAAATAAAAAAAACTTTGAAAATCCTACTTAAAATAAAATTTATATCACATGTTATTGTTTGTTAATTTACCTAATGGTTTGCATTACAAGAAAGCAAAATTGAAATTTTCATATTGAATAAACCTATGAAGAGTTATGATCATAAAAGGATTAATATTAAGATGGAACCAAACTTTGTACTTAACTATCTTTGCATATACTTAATTTTAATATTACAATGAAATCGGTTCGCATCTATGAACAAAGGGGCTACCATCTCCTGTTCGCCATCGCTCACCAATTCCAAAACTGCCTTCGCAGTTTCGATTAGGAGGCATTGAGATTCATGCTTGCTTCTCAAGTATTTTTCATAAGTATACATAAACTATAGCTGATAGTAAGTAATGTTAGTCCCATTAACTTTGACTATTAATAAGTAGAGCCAGTCATGTTAGTTATAACTAGTAATTGGTAACTTTAGTGACGTTAGCTACGACCATTAATAAGTAGCGTTAGTAACGTAGCTACGACTATTTATAAGTAGCGTCAGTCACGTTAACTATAACTATTAATAAGTAGCGTTAGTTAGATTAACTGCAGCTAATAAGTAGTATTAGTCAGGTTAATTATAACTTTTTATTAAGTAGCATCTGTCAATTAACTGTTTATTTTGAACAAAAAACTATAAAAAGGAATTCTTACTTAAGTAATTTATAAACTCTTCAAACATGATTTATTTCGACCAGGTACGGCCTGAATATTGTTTTAAACTGGTAGTTAAATTTTGAAAAATATACATACTTTGAAATATTCATATGTGCTAAAAATAATTTAATTTTGTTTATCGTGGTGTGAAGGACTTTAAAATTGATTTTATGAAAGTAATTGGAAGTTAACTTTAGGAAATTTGAAGCAGTTTTGAGAAAAGTTCATCACAATTCTCTCGTTTTTTCAGGTTGTGGGTACCCTGTATTTGGTGAGGTACTTTAATGGGTACCTTGGGTCTGACGAGGTTAACCTATTCCGGATAAGTATCATACACGAGCTTGTCACAACAACCTATAAAAATAGCCCTGCTCTGAAGGGACATCTACTTCTTCTTCAAAAGATGAGAAAAGTAAGAAAATGAATCAGGGGACAATATATAAATGGCAAATTTAAATGTCAACATTGAATAAACCTTTATTAAAATTGAAACGGAAATGACTCAACCAATCCCTCCCGCATCCCTTATATCGAATGTTATACGAGCAATGGCTATAGTATGTAGTTATAACTGCTAATCATTAGCAAGCAGTTTCAGATAATTTACATATTCTGAAGAAAGAATAACAATAAAATGTTTTTACTACCAGGCTGGCTTTTCAGGACAAATAAGACAAATAGCAGCCTTGCTTTAGTTATTAATTTGTGATTTTTTTAAAAGGAAATAATAAGATTTGTTGGTTTTCCAAGATTTTTTTACTTTTTTCATAGAAATATCTAGGTAGATCGCATTTTTTATGCTTTTAAAATAAAACTCGTTTTAACAGAAAGATTTTTGAAGAATCGTATTTACCATTTCCTACAGCTGAAAAAATTGAGAAAAGAGAAGACTTTCTACTTATTCTTTTTGCAAGTTACAGAGAAATATCATAAATATTTAAAACTTATTAAATGAAGTTGCAGGGTTTGAACAAAAGTATGGAAACACTTCGATTCTAATTCTATGTAAGTAATCTCTCTTTCAGCTGCTTATGTTTTCGAAGATTTTACATCGAAAAAAATGATAGCATAATACGTATTCATGCTTGAAGCCTTTAGAAATGCTTTTCATTTTCACGTATCCAAAATTCGAATGAAACTAAATGAAGAGAGGAAGTTAATTAGTCTCTTTAGTTTTAATACTATAATTAAGTCTTTTTAGTTTTAATACCAGCAATTTTGAAAACATTCTGTAGGATAGCTATATTTATATTATAATGCTTACCTAATTAAAGCGGTATTAAAAAATGAAAGAAGCTTTTAAACCCTTCATTTGGGTCGATGTAAGTTTCTCTTGGGTGAAAAGAACACCATTTCTTAGAGCTTTAAGCATGATCTTTCAATTCGTATAAACAGTTTTGCTAGGTAAAATCTTTCAAAACATTTGCAGTCAAATGAACGATTATTTATATAGATTTAGTTTATAAGTATTTTCGTAATTCTGTCTTACCCCAGCATAGTATATTGATATATTATAATCGAATTTTGAATGAATAATGAGATTTTTAATTCAGAATATTGTTTCCGAAGTTTGTTTTAACTCTTTAGTGGGCCATTTATTTCTAGTAAAGGTTTATTTCTAGTAAACAGTAATTTTAGTTTAAAAATAATTCCAGCATTATCTGTGTTTTTATAAGTATCAAATAATTAAATAATCTGTTTCATGACTTGAGCATACTAACCCGTGACGAAAACCGGACTCGACTTGCACCGACCGCAGTGCAGACGTGAAATATCTTCAGTGGTAGATGGATCATAGGTTAGAGTCCCCTTGCCGTCAGGCTAACAGTGGGAGGTTCTGGCGGTCTTCCTCTCCATGAAACGCAAATACGTGTTAGCTCCATCAAAAAGTTCTCCACGAAGTCAAAATTTCTCCCAATACTCGATCCATGAGTTTCCTTGTCTTCTGGATTGGGTTCAAAATTACAAGGCTACGGAGTTGAACATAAGTAGTCGTAAACCCATGAAAATTAGGTCGGCTGTTCAACGACGGTTATAATATAAAATAAAACATTTTAAAAGACTCACCACGACTTAACTGCAACATAGTGGTGTATCACGTAAGCCTTTGAATTATTTATGAGTAAAATTATTTATAAGTATACTATGTACAAGTGCTTAAAAACCCTATAAATTGATTTGACTAAACCAAGAATGATATTTTAAAAAACAAGAGCAAATTGCCGTTTCTGGTTCAAGATTTTCCCTATTTTTCAAGTAAATATTTTTATTTTAAAAAATCGTGATATTTTTCTTTTGACACAGCAATTGTAGAGCCTGACGCAATAAAGAGATAACTCACACTTTTTCAAAGACCACCAACTGTTTATAAATATTATTTTCAGATAGGTACTTTAGAAGTTTCATAGTTTCCCAGGGTAACAGCACAATAACAAAAACATCATTTGACATAGTGAAAAAATGTAACATTTTCCCTCGTAAACGTTTGCATGAACAACGTGGCTTATTATTATATTGCCTCAAGTTCTTTAAAGATCACTAATAATACCCAACTCTATCATAAATATGTCAGTTTTTAGCAAAAACTTTATAAACATGAAACTGAGGAGTAAATAGTAATTCCAAAATATATTTTCATCTGTAATTTGAATTTTATCAATTTAGTTTAACAAGTTTCCTGCATTAAATGAAATCCCTTCAACTACTTCAAAAACTTAAACTCTGAAATCATCAAAATCAATTGAGTAGTTAATTCTATAGCATAGTCCATTAATATTATACCACTAAAATACTATTTTCCATATCCTATTTATGCTTGAACACACTATATATTCCTTATAGATAGTTGCCCTAATATTCATCATTAAAGTTAAGAACATGCAATATTAATAAATTAATATAATCGTATATAATGATAAGCTTATATATTAGTGTAATTTAATAAAGTGAAGACCGTCGATAATCAGTTTTATTAATGAATGTTGCTTGCACAAACATTAAGCCTAACTCATCATAAGGACATTTTGAACGCCAAAAACTATTTTTGTCAAACAAACTGTGGAGAGAGCAATAAGTTTCAAATATTTACACGCTCGCTTGCTTCGACTAGTTGATTTTTCATACTGTGGAGAAAAAAACAGCATTGCTTCTCATTATCTGTTCACTATTGGTTTATCGACAAGGGAGCTATTTTGAGAGAAGGAATGAAGTGTTTCCACTAATAAACCAAAAAAACAAAAAAATATTCTTTTCTTACATTTGAAGAGTATTGTTATAGATAAAAACTTGTTTTAGATGAAAAGTTTTTTTTATTTTTTATTTCGAAAAGGTTAAAAAAATTCAGAATCGGTTTAATGTAGGTATCTAAAATAAATCTGCAGTTAAAAATAAGGGTCATCGTTTTCGATTTCCCTATTATTACGCCAAAATAATTAAAATAATTTGAGTTTTTTAGTTAATAAATATATTTGAAAAAAATTATTAGCCCACTATATTAATGACTAATATATAAATTTGATATCAAAGTTTTTTAAATTTAAGAGTTTGCTAAGCTATCAAACATATCCATTAGCTTTAGTAATTGATTTATTACCACTTTATGTTAATATTTAGTTAATCTGCAGTTGCCATGCATTATGAAAATAAGAAGAGTATGTTAACTGTGCTTTATAAATGAGAATGATTCATTATAAATTAACCCTTTAGTGGATCACTTATTTCTAGTAAACGTTGGTTAAAATACTATTATGTATGGCTATCAGAGTTGGCATGAATATGGCTGACAAGTGAGTATGGTTGCAAAACTTATTAGGTTGCTGAACTTACTAATCTGAAGGGGAAAAAATAGATCGAATGTAATTAAGTGCAGCCAGAATTATCACTGGTCTCAAAAGCTGCTGTTCCAGTGATATTGATCTTTCTAAAGCTGATTTTTCCGGCTTTTTTCCTGAAAGTAGAAGCAAATTTTCCTAAGTACATTGCTAAGCTTAAGACGTTTTGGGCCATGGAATAGAACATAAAACTCTTTATCAAGTTCAACAAATAACTAGTGGTTGAAAAAGGATATCCCTTTCGGAGGATAATGTGAAAGCAGGGCTTGACGGACATTGATGCTGACTCCTGTCGCCCTTTCAATCTTTTGATTCCCACTATATCGCTTGGTAATGTAACTTTTCTTGTAGACTTGAAAGTGAGTTTTATCAAGCACCATGAGTTGTAACAACAATCGACCCTCCATGTGTCATAAATAAAATCCTTTTATGAGCCTCGATAATCTACACTGACTGCAGAAAATTTAACTTACGAGGAACGGGAAGTGGTATTTGCTTAAAAATAAGTAGAGTCAACATACCGACTTAGAAACTTGGACCATAGTATTTCATTCAGCTCAGTATTTCACTCAGAACTTATTGTTCTAAAATAAGCTTTCCTTTCCTTCCTTTATTTATTAAAACTGGCTACCAGGGCCGCGCAGCGCCCCCTATCCCATACATCATGATATATTTTTAAAATACATTGAGTTAAAAATCATATTGGGTTTAGCATCATTATGGTAGCTATACAATAATTTAAATACTTTGATTAATAAATTAAAAGTTGAGGATTGAAGTTTTAAAATTAATAAGAGTATTTTAAATCACTTAACAAATCTATTGAAAAATGTTTATACAATTAATAAAATAAATATTAAGAGTTTTTTAGAGTTAATATGAAAGTTCAGATTTTATAATTTTATTTATACAATTTCCATCTGCTCTAGACTATGGTTGATACACCGTATGCTGATTCACTAAGAAATTTCTAAGATTCACTAATATCGATGATTTACTAAGAACGATGATACACTGATGGATGATACTCTGATCGATGATTTGCTGATCGATGATTCACCTAAAATAAGCTTTGAGCCTTGCTTTGGACTTTTGCATACCTGATATGTGGATATTGACTGGTAGCAAAAGCTCATTTCGATACTTGAGGGACTGGCTATGGGTCCTAGATAGGTTGCGACATGATATCATTTCCAAATTGGATTTTTTGGCTCAGATAAGCCCTGTGTGATTGTGGTGAATCTCATGTGGGTGGTAATGGGAACAAAATTGTGGATCTTCTTGCTAGGGTAGAGAACTTCTCGCTGTTCCCTAAACATTATAATTGTTCCTGTTAAAGACATTAAACAAGAGTTTTAAGAGCATTTTCAGATCCACAATTTTCTCTTGTTTTAATACTTATCTTAATTTCCGACTAATAAATTCTAGTTGAACTTATAGTGTTATATTCCAGTTATCTATGAACAAAAATACCAATTCTGTTTTAAAGCACGTTCCTAAAAGAAGTCTTATTTTCTGGAAAATAATGTAAATATGTCTTCTTTTGTAGTAAGAAGAAACGAAAGAAATTTAAAGTATTCCGATAAGCTGATCCCAAAACTTTTTTTAAACTAACAAAACGTGCGGAGTTTTTAAATAGGTGTGTTTTGTCACACAGGAATTTCACAATTTGATGGCCTTTTTCAGTTGCTTCGAAACTAATGTGGCTCACAAAAGAACCAAAACTAAGAAAATTTATAAAATATTTTCAATGATACTCCCTATTGAAGCCTTTATTAATGCTCAAAACTTTCATTATAGTTCCCAAAACAATGGTTTAACATTTAAAAAACAAAAAATAATTATTTAATTTAAAAGTTACATGATTCAGAAAATATTTTAAAAAGTTAAATAAATTAACGAAATTAATTTATCACACATTATTTATCACAAATTGAAAAAAACTGCAGGTTTAGAAGTAAAATTCCAAATTTTCATAAAAGAAGTTTTTTTTTCCATTTCAAGGAACAGTTAGGAATTCTTAAACATAAGTAGTATCGAAAAATTTACTAAGAGTTTTAAAATATTTTCGCATTTGTAAGAAAGTTTTTATTAAAAATATGCGGGTGAATGACTTACAATCGATTCGAAAAAAAGATAAATAAAGACACAAAGATTTAAAAACTATTGCACATAAACTTGTAATTGCTTAGTCATCTGACTTATGGATTTAATTAATTGAAACTTTCAACAGCTAAACAATTTTTAGAATTCCGTTTAATCTCCGTTTTACGTAGTCAAGTTTTTGAAAGCATAAAATGCTGGTAATTAAAACATCTCTTTTATTCTCTTAATAAAAAAGCAATAACTTTTTTTACAGTTAAAACTGCTAATTCTTAGAAAGAACATGTTAATTTAATTTGTTAAAAAATCTAGTCCAATAACAAGTAGTACAAGTTAAAATTTTATTTGCCTATTCTGCCCTTATTTGCTAGAAATAGATTTTTTGTTTTTAACTTCTTAAGTTTCTAGAACATTTGATTTAATCTTTAATCTTTGTTTTAACAAAAATTATCCACTTGAGAGAATAAATCTATTTTATCAGAGCCCCTCCATATAACCAGATTCCGATTAAAAATTATTCCACAAAAAAGAGTGTTTTCTAATATTGTATCAATTTAGTGAAAGCTATTATATCAATACAATAATGTGAGGAGCACTAAAAAATTTTACGAAAAAGTTACAACAAATAAAATAGAACACAAAAAGTAAAAATATCACGTAAAAACAGAAAATAAAATATAAAGAAAAACGGAATAAAACATGAAATCAAATCTATAAAGCTAGTAGTGAATCCAAATGAACGCACATGAATGGGAAATTTTTCAAGAATGATTTAAAATATTTTCGTAACAAGATTGTCAGATTGCAAAAAATGAAAACAAAAGCGCAAATTGAGCTAATAGCGTAACTAGAGGAGTTTTGTATTAAAGTGCGTTCTTACTGCATTACTGAAGTGCGTTTGTTTTGATAATTACCAAGGATGGGCCCGAAAATGGATGTGCGCAGGGTAATATTATTCTGGATAATTTAAGGAAGTTGACAATTAATAATTTTAGAAAAGAAATATTTATTTAAGAAAAAAATATAATAAAATAAAAAAGAGGAAGAAACATGAACTGCCTGTTTTGCACATAATTTTAGCCACGGATTTGCCCGAAATGCATTTGCACATGGAAAAGTTATATAAATTAACAAAGAAATATTTTTAGTAAATAATTTTAGCCATGGATTTGCCCGAAATGGATTTGCACATGGAAAAATTATATAAATTAACAAAGAAATATTTTTAGTATATAATTTTAGCCACGGATGTGCCCGAAATGGATTTGCACATAGGAAAATTATATAAATTAACAAAGAAAATTTTTAGTAAATAATTCTAGCCACGGATTTGCCCCAAATGGATTAGCACCTGTTGAAATTATATAAATTAACAGACATTGTTTAGTAAATAATTTAAGCCACGGATTTGCCCGAAATGGATTTGCACACGAAAAAATTATATAAATTAACAAAGAAATTTTTAGTAAATAATTTTGGCCACGGATTTGCCCGAAATGGATTTGAAACATGGAAAAATTACATAAATTAACAAAGAAAATTTTAGTAAATATATCTACAATAATATACGATTAACTCAATGATTTTATATAGAATTTTATTACTTTAGTTGGGTATCCATTGTTTTTTATCAAATTCTGAAAGAGCTTATCTATTTGCTTTTTGGATAAAAAAATATTATTACATATTCTTCTAATTCTATTCATTTCATCATTTAAAGTGGTATTTAAATAAATAGATGTTCCTAGAAACATGAGAATTCCAAGTAATTAGTTCATTTATATTAAAATTAAAACCATTTTTTTATCGTATATATATATATATATATATATATATATATATATATATATATATATATATATATATATATATATATATATATATATATATATATATATATATATATATATATATATATATATATATATATATATATATATATATATATATATATATATATATATATATATATATATATATATATATATATATATATATATATATATATATATATATATATATATATATGTATATGTATATATGTGTATATATGTAAATGTATATATATATATATATATATATATATATATATATATATATATATATATATATATATATATATATATATGTATATGTATATATGTGTATATACGTAAATGTATATATACGTATATATATATATATATATATATATATATATATATATATATATATATATATATATATATATATATATATATATATATATATATATATATATATATATATATATATATATATATATATATATATATATATATATATAATATATATTTGAGATTTCTTTCGGTTTAAACTTTTTATTTATTCAAGTTCCGGCAATTCAAGAAATTATAATATGAAATGTCAAAATTTCTTAGTGCGACTTTTTTTTTGTTCTTAGGATGTGTTAAATTCTACGTAAAAAACAAAACTAGTATACAAACTTCAAAAACATTTGTTTTTACTGAAAATCATTGCAAATTATTTAGTCTATTAACTTCATTACTATCTCAGAAATAGCTGCTGGGAAACTTTCATCTCAATCAGAAGAACGATTTATACAAACCAAATCGGAAGTTCTTCCTCCGTTATGGTTATGTGGACAATTTCCCGGAGAAAAATATCTCAGAATAAGGTTATTTTTCACATTCCCCTAGAGCTATGAATGGCCGCATGTATTGGGGATATAGTAAGCACAGTCACGTACAGCTTAATAGAGGACTATTGGTTCGTGAGCCGAATTGAAATGAAAAATCTCTTTTTTTCTCTTTAAAATTTATCTCATAGAAGAAAGCTTTCAAAACTGTTTAAGCTGTGTGAATTTTATAAAGGCTATTTTCCTTTATTTTTAAATTACTAAGACGGTAGGCAAAAATTTCAGGTAGTAGCTAGCAAGAGTTAGGAGTAAGTTTCAAAAGGAATTCTGAAATCACCAAATCTGGTAAAGGCAAAACTTTAAGGAAATCAAGATGTGTCATGCTTCGAAATATTCGAATTTGTTTCTGGAATAAAATTCTTATTTTATCATCAGGACAATTATGCTTATTATCGTTTCATATGGTATTCACTGATTAATTTTGCGGATTAAATTTAATTTTCGAAAGTTAAAACATTTTAATTAATGAAATATTAATGAGGTTAGTAGAAGAAGATACCAAGTGAGATGTAAAAAAGAGCAAAGTTTGAGTCTAAAGTATTGCTATAAGTAAGCTGTGGATCAAATTACGGTAAATATTACTGGTACTTGGGGCTTATTCCTTACCGTAAAAATCATTTATGCCGAAACATGTTACCGCACAAAATTCTGATGTACAGTAATTTCTACAGTAATAATTACCTTACACTGAATCAATGTAATTAAATAAATATTACTGTAAAAGACAGCGATAATTATCCTTACAGTAATAATGACCATTCATTACAGTCCCCATAATTATTACAATTTTTAAAAGTTGAAACTTTTATAAATAAATTATTGAAGTGGTTAGTAGAAGTAGGTAATAAATGATCTGCTAAAAAAGTGCAAATTTCATAAGTACGCTAAAAAAGTACGCTGTTAAGATTTTACTAAAATTGTTTGCTTTTTTTGCGGAAGTTTTATGTATAAATACTTGTAATTAACATAAAACTATTTAAATGTTTATAAGAACTAATCATTAATATTCAACTCAGAAATATATTATTAATATCATACTTATGCTACCAATTCCTTTTTAATCTCATATAATGCTCAATGGTCACCAAACTTTGCAAATAAAAAAATATACTGACCACACTCAGCTATTCAGATCTAAATAATTATTTATCAACTATATAGTTCATTTAATTATTAGTACAAAAAGTGTAAGTTAAAGAAAATTTCACAGGGAAATTTTATACTATACGAAATATTATATAGTAAAATTTTCGAAATTTTAATTGTTTTAAATTGAAAAAATTAACAAGAATTTTCAAGTCAATATCCTTCTCTTTTGTAAGTCTTCAAAAGTAATTAAAAGTAAAGTAGTCGCCACTTAGTGTCAAGTTTAAGTTACAAAAGGAGAGTAAGAAGAAAAATTATCTCAGACACATGACACTGTTAATAAAGTAACAGTATCGTGATAGCCAGCAAAAAAATATAACTCAAACTGTTCTAAGAGAATGACCACAAGAATAATAAATAAAGTAATCTATTTACTTAAAAAAAAATTTCCCTGAGATTTTAAATATTTTTCGTAACTTTACATACAGCGTCAGTTACAATTATGACGAAACTTTGATTTCAGGGATAAAAATTACCAGAAAAATACACGTGTACTTTTCTCTGTAGTTCAAATATTTGAAAAGTTTCTGAATTTAAAAAGTAAATTTTCTTTCCTTGGAAAATATTTTTATATGCTCCCACAGAATAAAAACAATTATCTATATACATAATAATAAACGCGGCTGTGTGTGTGTCTGTAATCACAATATATCGCCCCAGAAGCCTCGCCCAGGCACAAAACTTGGCACATAATTGTGTTTTGACATAATGAAGAAGTATTTTTTTTCTTTTTCAAAAATTTAGATTAGTTTTTTAGTTATCAGTCATTTTGTAAGAAAATCTATGCTTTTTCGTCTTCAAAGAGCCATATTCAGAAAACTATTAAAAAATGCATATACTTTTCTCCACTCTTATAAATGTATGCTAATCCGAACCTTGCATTTGAAATATTAATTTTCGACAACTTAAACCAATAATATACGAAGGAATTAATAATTTAATTGTAAGGTTCGCATTAGTTTATATTTATCAAAGTGGAGAAAAGTTTAACTTTTGTATTAAAAATGTGGCAACATATTCGATACGTAAATAGAACGCTTCGCTTTGATATATTTGTCGCTGTTGATAATTGTTATAATCAGTTTTTCTTCTTCTTTCCACGCTCAATTTTTTTTTCTTAAGCGAAGACCATAATTTTTGTAGCGATATAGAAATAGAAATTGATACCATAAAAAATTATATAGAAATAGAAATTGATACCATAAAAAATTAATTCGTTTCCGTGTTCTTTTCATGTATTTAGCATTTTAGTTTTTTTCTTCTTAAGCGTTGTAGCTATATAATATATAAAATGGGAATTTAATTGTTTTTAAATCAACGATCACACTTACCTTGGATCTCTTTGGTTTTTCAATTCTTTATTTCCTGCTATGTTTTAAAAAACTTTATTTGTGAAAACCTTTAGCGTGGCGAACAGCTGGCCGCCTTAGGCGGCTAGTGAGTAATAAATATAAGTCACTAAAAGAGAAATATTTAGTAAAAATATTAGTTGTAACTCATTAGCTTAATTGCATCCTTACATCTAAATTTTGTAGACAAACTATTGTAGTTTATAAAATAATAACGCCAACACATGGCCTTGTACTTAATCTTCTTAGATCCTACTAGTTAACTTATTGTATTATAGTGCCGTCAGTAGTTTTGCTACGTAATTGAAAAGTTATCCCGTTGCGGAAAATTAACAATGACCAAAAATTTTCATCAATTTCTCCGCTCTCTGATATATTGGTGAAAGCGTTTCCTCTCTTTACTTTAAGGACTTCAGGGCTTAAAAAAAAATTAGTAATGAATATAAATAATTATAAGAAAAATTTAGAATTAGGAAATATTAACTGTAATTTATAAGCCTGATTGCAACTAGATAGTATTATATCCAAATTTTGTAGAAACTATTATATGTTAATAAGAACACCAACAAACCATAAGAATTTGTTAGGGTAGGCTATAGTTGAGAAGTGACATTTTTATGTCAAAAATTCCTAAATTCCAGAATTTTGTGCCGTGTTTATAAAGTTAATCTTCACAATTATCAATAACATCAAATAAAAAATAAAATCTAAAATCATTGGTAATAGGCACTTTATTACTAATATTTGAATTCATTTGAGTCAATTAAAATGGGGAACAATTTTTTTGTAATTATACAAGTAATTCATGTTACCTAATTCAGATGTTGGGATTTTAAATCTGAAATTAGGTTTGGTTCGAAAGCTAAATTTTTTTTTTCGAAATGGTATCTTTATTTTTTTCTTAATTTTTATTTTTTGTCTGAATGAATAATAAGCTTATAAAGTTTTTTTTTGCAGTACAATATGCATATAGCTTTATATAAACGCAAATAATTAAAATAAAATAAAATAGCAAAACTTTTAATAGGAAAATGCAAAAGCCTTCATCAGGACACATCCCTTTTGATTAATGCAATATTTCTGAATAAAGAATAATTATCTTAAGATAAAATATACTCTTTATAATATGTAGTATAGGTTTATATACACACATACTCTTATCTGCACCTTTGAAAAAATAAAACATATGACTTTAAAAAAAAATTAATAACGTATTAACGTATCGCATCATTAACTGTATTATCGCCATCTTCCTTCCACGTTTAATGTAACAGAGAAGTGGAGACATTCAGTAGTAACTCGAGTAAAGGAATCCTGGTTAGGAATATATTATTGAATTGCATAATAAAAGTTATTCCTCTTGGAAAGAAACCGATTGCAGATTTAAAATCAGCGAAGTGAAAATATATTAGAACTTTTCAAAAATTTCACGCAACATAAAAAAGAAAAAACATTTTCGTCAGTGTTGTCAGTATAAAATTTAGTATCAGTACATTGCTATATAAACGTAATGTATGCATGATTTTTATTTCATGCTTAAAAGTTGAATATTAATGTACTTCTAATAAATCTAATTATTGATTACGTAAAAGCCAATACGATTGAGCAAAAAGGACTATTAATAGTTGTGAAATTGATTAATTTTGTCAAAAAACTTGTTTGCAGAATAAGAAACATCAATTTTTACAATCAATGTAAACATATTAAAACATTGAAATTCGAAAAATATGAAGGTAATTTATAAAGATTATAAATGAACAGATAAGAGTGAGTTTTAATAAATAACGGAATAATGTTCATTAATCTTATGTATAAAAAAGCACACTTGAGATCTTTTTTTAGAGATTAGTATTCGGTTTACTTTAAATTAAAGTGAAAGTTTAATTGTAATCTATGAACTAATTCTCCAATTTCTGCATGATTCACAAAATTAGGAGAATCATAATTAGTTAAATGTATAGAAGTTATGAAAATGCTTAGTTAATTGGAAATTGCATTTTGAGGATTTAATATCAATTAGCATACTATCTCTTATGGGAGAAATCTACTGACTGCTTGCGTTTCTAAATCTTAATTGAGGGATATCAAGTTCATGAAGGACTGTAGTTTAATAATCATAGGTACTAGCGATTTTACAGGAAAGTTAATGGGCTAAATTACATTCTCCGCCCTAGCAAGTTTTCAAGTTATACTTCAAGAAAATATTTTGATATGCTTAGTTGGCTAATATATTTACCTATATTAAAAGGGAAAATTTTGTAAATACAGCATATTGTTTCTGAATAGGTATGGAGGTAAATAAATCATACCAATTAACTAAAATTGTTTAAAGGTTTCTGGATAACTATTTGAAGTTATCAATTATTAAGTGTCTTAGTGCTTGAATACACTTGACATTGAGCATAGATAATGCCCTTTATTTCACAAAAGATATTTTGATAAAACTTTAGTTTTAAAGGACCAATTAATATTTTTTAAAGGTGAACGCACCTTTTTACTAGCATACCTTTATTAATTAAAATATCTTTATACTTTCCATATGAAATCTTTGGGGGCATCTTTGCACTTATATAAGGGCCTTAAATATAATTTTAAGAAGCTAATGTACTCAGTGCATTATGGGGCAAAAAATTGCATTTTTTTTCTACTTAGAAACTTTTTCTTCTTGGATTCATTTTCAAATTTTGATACCTGATTTAAGAAAAATATAATTTTTCAAGAAGAAACCATTAATATAATTGGTTTTTTACAATTTCTATTTAAAGAGCAAAACTAAGAAATTTGTTCAAATCTAATTTCTGATAATACATTAGAAATATACAACAGAATTACTTATCAAAAAATATTCAGTAAGATGAGAGTCCATTAACTTCACTGGTACAAATGCAGTTTCTTTTTACGGGATGCAGGCTGCATCACTTTTTAAAAAAAAGATGCAACAGTACTAGTTTGGCGTTAATTTGGCGGTATTTGCGCCAACTTTCCTGGACAATGGGATTTTAAACAAGTACTAATTTTTTTATAAAAATTGCTAGTAGGAATATTTTTTTCTCTTGACAGAAAACATTATTTTATGCTTAGAGATATGCTGAATTCTAACTAAAATATTATTACTTGTCAAAATAGAAAAAAAATTGTTTTAATAAGCATTAGTAATAGTTAATACAGGAAATTTCAGTTTCATAAACATACGAAACCAAACACTGCGAAACCTAATGCTAATTTTATCAAATATAAAATTCTAATCAAGTTGGAATAGCAGGAAATATTTTTATTGATGTGCATGGCGAGTAGCTGTGAGTTGAAAACATCAGTTAAATTTGATTAAAATATAAAAAAAGTATCTTTATGCAAAAACATTTTTTAAATATCTTAACAAAAAAATGTTTTTTACATTAAGAAAAAAACTAGAGCACTTTTAAATCCCTCCAAAATTAGTTTACTCAGAGTTTCATAAAAAAGTAATATAAGACTAAGATTGTTGTTCTGTTATTCAACATTTATTTCGATACTTAAAGTAAAAGGCAAAGTAGATTATTCAGCTTAATGCATAGCTGTTTTTTTTTTTTTTTTGTTGAAAAAAATGTGTTTTTAAAAAATTTGTCCGATCTAGCAAAGCTAACAAAATAAAAATCCTTTCCGTGTAAAAGAAGAAAAAAAAGAAAAATTACGCTGTTTTGTAAAAAGATTATAATTAAAAATAAGAGAATACGAAAAAAGCTGTTCATTTCATTACTCTAAGTACAGCAAAAAAATGTTTTTGAATTGTTTAACGAATCAAATAAATGGTAAAAGAGATAATAAAAATCGAAAGGAAGAGCTTATATCTCATAAAAGGGAAAGAGAAAACCATAATTTTAAAATCTTTAAGGAAAATACTAGTAGTGTTATGCATGGCTAAAATACAATTAAAATTTTTTTAAGTTCAATGTATATTTGACTATTAGAGAAAATTTATTCTTCCCAATCTTGTATTGATTTCTTTTTTCAAAAACTTTCTAGATTAATATTAAGCATTTACTTTTACTGAATACATTGATTAAAACTACTCTTCATCTTTCAAAAATTAAATTTTAAAGCAAAGCAGTGAAGAAATAATTAAAAAGGAATAAAGGCATTTTAAAATTTTAGATATTGCTTTTTTTTATATTTTACATGGTAATTTTAAAGAAAATGGGAGAAAGCAAAATATCCTTTTTGGAGTAAAGCAAAAGCTTTAAGCTTAAAAATAATAGCCGCTTCTTATTCACTATTGTATGCATGTTTCATAACGAAAAATTTACATGAGGGTTGCCAAAAATAGCCATGTGAGACTGGGTGAGAAGCAAAGTAGCTATTGCTGATTGAATATTATATATATATAAGTTCAAAATATAGAGAAACAAGTGAAAAATTACAGAACAATGAATATATATATATATATATATATATATATATATATATATATATATATATATATATATATATATATATATATATATATATATATATATATATATATATATATATATATATATAATTTTCTTTTCTTTTTTTTTTTTTAAACATGAATGTAGGAAAAATTCAAGCCCATGTTGTTTATCAGGAAGTAAAATGTAAATTTACAACTGTCATTGAACAGTCGACCCAATTTTGTGGGTTTAAGATTGCTAATGTTCAACTCCAATACCTTGTAGTTTTGAACCAAATCCAGAAGACAAGGGAACTCCTGGATCAAGTGTTGGGGGAAATTTGCTTTTTTAGAAGTTTTGATGAAACTAACCCGCATTTGAGTTACATGGGGAGAAGGACCACGAGAACCTCTCACTGTAAGCCTGATGGCAAGAGACTCTAACCCATGATCCGTCTATCCCTGAGGATATTTCACGTCAGCAGTGTGGTCGGTGCAAGCCGAATGCGGAATTCGTATCGACCAGCCATCGTTAGATTCGAACTCGGTTCACCTCATTGGAAGGCAAACGCTCTATCCCTTGAGCCATCGCTGCTAAGGAAGTTCATTTTTAGTATGCGCTGCTGTAAGAATTACTCATTAATTTCTTTTAGTACGGAATCAAATACACTTCATTGTTAGGATCACTTTACAAGCACATTGTTTACAAAATACGAAACTATATTTAATAAACTTTGTTTTTGATAAAACAGTTTGATTTATTTCACCTGATATAAATAATTGGATATGCTAAGCCAGAACTCAAATAATTTTACTTACAAAATACAAATTTAAGCAAAATTTCTCGAATAATTGCTGAGAAAACCAATTTTAAAAAAGTGTATTTTGTGTCATGTATGTTTATTCAGAAAAAATACGTTTTGTTCTAAATTTCCTAACTTAAAATATCGTTTTCACTAATTAATTAGCATATTTGAGTTCATTCCTTAGAACCATTAAGATTGAGTCCTCGAACGTGAAGATCCGATCATTAAATCAAAATCATTGTTGAAGACTGAGTATTTATTTTCCGCTCTGGACATCATGCTATTTTTAGAAAACATACTCTTGCCTGAATGCAAATTTATGTACAGGTCAAGTTATGTATTCCGTTAGGATTTCAAGAATCAATATGAATATAAATCAGTTTTATGAAAATATGGACTTACTTTTCCATCTAATTCATCCCATATCTCATTGCAATCATACACCTCTTGTCCTCCAACTAAAAATCTTTCGGCTTTTCCATGAACTAGTTGAAAGCTTGAAAGTGCAATAGAACAGAGCCAGATCAGAAAAATTATCATTCGACCTCGAACTTTTGTCCATCGTCCACTCAGTGGGTATATAATAGCGTAATACCTGAAAATATATATAAAGATATTTTAAACTGTGTATGATGTTATGAGAGTTTTGATTCAAATCGTGCCTCAAATTAATAATAATAAACGAAAGTGTTTGACTTAATAAATGAAAAAATCATAATTGTTAGCAATCGGCTAAAAATATATATTTAAAAAAAGCAGTACGTTTGAAGGCTAGGGGTAATGTAATGAATGATAAGTCACATTTTCCAAATCGTCGAGTTAACAGTTTTGAAAAAATACAGCGTGTGCGAAAAAGCAAAAAAAAAAGTGTAGGTATATAATTTTTTGTATAATTTTAAAAAATATAATTTTACAATGAAAAAAGAAATTTGAGCGACGTTGATCGAATAGTTCCTGAGAAATCAAATTTTGAAAAAGTCATATTTTGAAAATTTGATTTTTCAGGAACTACTCGTCCGATTTCGCTCAAATTTTGTATTTTGCCATGTAAAAATACATTTTTTAAACTAATGCAAAAAATTGTATACCTTACAATTCAAAAATTTTTCGACACCATTTTAATCAAAATAATAAATATTTATTAATGCTTATTTCTGGCACTAAATTATCTTCGGATAAACGAATTTTTTAATTGTGTGTAAAATATTTTTAATTCACTTAAGCGATTCTCCAGATACGCAAAAAGTAAAATTAACATAAAGGGGTTCAATCTTTGGAGCGCTTTCCTGACCAAACTATTGGATTCATATTTCCCAGATTGCGACTATCCCCTTTATTTTGGGGGTAAGACATCTGAATCCGTCGAAAAAAAGGTATGTTTATTCAGAGGAAGTTCGTTTTTATGTCTGATTTCGAAATTTAAAATATCATTTGAACTTATTAATTAGCATATTTGATATCAATCCCTTGAACCATTAAGAATGAGTCCTAGAACGCGAAGATCCAATCATTAGATTAAAAGTTACTCAGGGTGGTCCTTTTATTTGGCTCAATGTACATCATGATCTCCATGTATGTTTAGGTTATTCACTCGCTAAGCACGATCATAAGCTATAAAAGTTATTAATTTAAGGTCATAATTATTTATAAGTATAGCGCATTATATTCGATTATTCAGTAACTATGCTATAGTAGTTTGTAAAATTTCTACTGTTTATTAACTAACATGGAAAGAATAGGCACATTTGTGAAAATGAGTTATGATTTTTTTCATTTTAACTATAATTGATATTTTGATTTACACCGAAGAGCCATTACATTATGCCCACCCTGCTAATAACATGTAGGACCACCTTTAATCCTCAAAATTGCTAGCACCCGCCGTGGTATTGATTCCACAAGGTGCTGATAGGTAGTCTGAGGTATCTGGTACCCAGCACTCACCAACTGGTCCTGAAATTCCCTCAATTCAATCATGCTAGCTGGGCAGCACGAATTTGGTTTTCCAAGTGAGACCACAAATGCTCTATTGGATTAAGGTCAGGTGAATTTGGGGACCAAGACATGACTTGGAAGTTACTGGAATGTTCCTCGAATCAATCCATGACGATTCGACCCTTATTACATGGTGCATTATCCTGCTTGTAAACACCATCCCCAACAGGAAAAACTGTTGCCATAAATGGGTGAACCTGGTATACAACTATGTTCAAGTAGCTTACAGACGTCAGGGATTGTTCTATGAGGATTAGGGGTCCTAATGCGCCCCATGAAAACATTGTTCCTGGGCGAGAAACCATGAAAACCTGGACGAGCCCATTGTTATAGATGGAGGGTGGTCATAATGTAATGGCTCTTCGGTGTATATTAAACGGCAAAAAAAGACAAAATTTTGCAAAATCCAGATATTTGACATGCAGTTAAAACAGCTTTAAAATATTTTCAAAAAGCATTTCTATCAAATACTGAAAGGCTTAAAACTCCCTATTAAACTTATGAACCAAAAACCTGAAACTGTGACTTCTGTACCAGACAAATGGGAATTCATCTTCAGAGCTCAGTTTCAGAACATTTTCCCACGGAAGAAATGCTTTATTTTAAAGTCCATCATAAATTAGATAATATTCTATATTTACTCTCGATCATCATTTTAAACTAGTAAATTGCGGCTTTTCAAATTCATACATTCCCTGTTTCTATTTCCGTATCACAATCATTTATATATTCCTTTCTATGTATTCATTTTCAATCATTTTACTCATGCATTACAGATCTTAAACTGTATTTGGCACTTATAAATTTTATTATGCTATCTTTAATTCATTCCTAAAGTCTTTCTTTGAATTTTGTTATTTTACATAGATAGTTTATGGTAAACTATTTTGGAACTCTTGAGAACCCATCGAAACATTGAGTTATGAATGGGGATGATAGAATGGGTTTACTCATTTGGCTTAAATTTACCCTTGTATATGCAGGATTTCATGTGCAGGAAGCATGGTTTCAGACGGAAAATAAAGCGCATTAGCGTGATTTCATATGTAAATAAAAACAGCTACATTACAAATATGTTATAATGGATTTACGAATTTCTTGTTTCTCTAAAATAAAGTTGTAGAATATAATTCCTGCTTTAAACCAAAACGTCTAGTCTGTCTCCTTTTAGGGAAATCCTTTTAAGAAAAATGCACATGAAAGGAAGTCCCATAAGTCATTTCATTTCTGTTATTTAAATTTTTTTGTTCATTTATTTCTGTATTTATCAATTCAGTTGCACATAATTTCATTCCTTGATTTATTCATCTCATTGGTCAGAAAAATCAGTTCAACATTGAATCATGATTCTGCATCTATCCTTTAAAAAAAAAAAAAGTCTTGAGGCCCTCTTCTGACGTCATAGTAATGGTGTGACTATTATTATTAATATTTTTTTTTTTTTTACTTCCCGGGTTTGTTTGTATATGTGACCGGCAAAGTATGAAATGCCGGCATTATATATAATGCCTGATGCTATTTATGCAAAGTACGAAATTAGCGTCCTGATGAGGTTATTATGTAAATGATGTGCATGTTACTGTGAATGACCGAAACCGGTGATTGTTGACTTTCACCGGTGAATGTTGACACTCACATAGTCGCTTTGGTGAATGTCGAAAATCTTTATTACATCCGATTTCATATTAATTTATTCGCGGATATAATTACATTTATTCGATATTTTAATACTTACTGACGATAGATTCGAAGAAACATCAGTGTTTGGAGTATCGGGCAAATGCATACCGGGCAGTGGTCCTTGCCCTCAAAAAACTTCAGTGTAGGGTATACCGGGCAAATATATACCGGGCAATGGTTTTTTGAGGTCAAATGCCATAGACCGGTATACATTTGCCCGGTATAACCTACACTGATGTTTTTTTAAAGTCAAGGGCCACTGCCCGGTGTACATTTGCCTGATACTTCAAACACTGATGTTTTTTAAGGTCAAGGCCCACTGCCCGGTATACATTCGCCCAGTATACTCTACACTGATGTTTTTTTAAGGTCAAGTGCCATTGTCCGGTACATATTTGCCCGGTATATCCTACACTGATGTTTTTTTTAAGGTCAAGTAGCATTGCCCGGTACATATTTGCCCGGTACATATTTGCCCGATACTCCAAACACTGATGTTTCTTCTAATCTATCGTCAATAAGTATTAAAATATCGAATAAATGTAATTATACCCGCGAATAAATTAATATCAAATCGAATGTAATAAATATTTCGGACATGCACCAAAGCGACTATGTGATTGTCAAGATTCACCGGTGAAAGCCAACAATCACCGGTTTCGGTCATTCACAGTAACATGCCCATCATTTACATAATAACCTCATCAGGACGTTTATTTTATACTTTGCCTAAATAGCTTCCGGCATTATATATAATGCCTAGGCAATGTGTGAAATATAAATCATTTCATACTTTGCCGGCTAGTTTTAGGCATTATATATAATGCCGGATTTCATACTTTGCCGGTAACATAATATACTCGGAAGACTCAGTTATTCTGAATTTAATTTTTGTGTTGTATTTCTGCGAAAAAAATGTGCTCTTCATTTTTTAAAATAACAAATGGAGATATGAAAAAAAAAAGCGCTTTGGGAAGTTATCCTACATTGACATACAATTACCTGATAGCTCAAATTTTATTTCCCTTGCAATATAAAATTTTCATATCTGAATAATTGACTAAACATTGGGCTGATTTTTCTGAAGGTTTATAAATAACATTTGCAATTGATCTAACATGTAGAATAAGAAGCAATAGTGATCAGACGAAAACGCAGAATTTGATTTATCAAATCCAGATTTTTGGCATTGCTAGGACGCATTCAAAGATTAAATGATAATACAAATCTAAGAAAACTTTTAAATTGGAAACTTTTCAACTTGAGACCAAGAGGAAGACCTGAAAAGAGATGGTTGGATGATGCCACAAAACATCTTATCAAAATGAAGGTGAAAAACTGGAAATTGAGAACTAAAATTAGGAAAGTTTGGAGCGATATTGTTTGGCAGGCCAAGAACCACAGCGGGCTATAAAGCTGTATAAGTAAGTAACTGTTCTAACAATTTTAAAAATATTAAGATTATTATGAGCTCATGATTCAATACTATCAAAGAAAATTTTCATTCCCATTATTTTATGAAACATTTCAAATTGTCGTTACTACGCATCTCAAATATTAAACTTACCAAGAAGAAGACTTTTATAAAACCTATAAAAATAATATTTAATTTTGCTACTGATAATTTGAGTCATATCGCAAACTAATAAAACATCTTCATTTTCAATTCAAGAAAAATATAAATCGCTATGAAACTAAATTGTCTACAGTTGAAAAGGAAATTAATTCATTAATATTTAATTTTGAAGCTTATATAGTATCTTCATTTTGAGAGAGATTTACCACTGGGATCACATACACATGAGATAAGGCACTTTATGCGACAATATTAAGTTTCCAATAACGATTTCTTAAATGAACTTTTCTAAATTAAAATCCCTTCAGGATTGTTTGATCAGTAAAATATTGATAGTTTGTGATTTTATTGTCGGAAAGGGCAGTATCTGTTTCCTATTATAGGACTTTGTCTAAAGAGCGTATTGTTCTAAGGAAATTAATCGATAGTTCGAATAGATTTTATCAGATAACTTGTTTGGATACAGTTTTATTTTTTTACAGTTTATTAAAATTTAATAAAAAATTATCATGATATTGACTAATGAAATAACTCATCTGTACGGTTTTTATTGCATAGACAAAAAATCCCTTTTATTTTTACATTCATTTGCTTCCTCATACATTTATTGATTTATTTCATAATCTTACAAACTGGAAAATATTGAAAATAATTAAAACCACACTATTTTAAACAATTTTTATCACTTTAAAAAATATTCATGCTACATATGTTTGCAAAAAATCTAACTTCGTTCTTTGCAATTTTCCGTTACCACAGTTTTGAAAAAGTGAAATGTTCCATGTAAAGTTTTTGCAATATGAATTGTACAAACAGTCTTCATTTTTTGCGAAATTCATTTAATAAATTTCAATAAGTTTTTTTTTCCATTGGAAGGAATTTAAAAAGTCAATCGCTCTAAATTAAGTTTTTACAATGTGTACTGTAGATCATTACATTGATGAAATTCATGCAATAAATTTCAATAACATTTTTTCATTATCAATCACAGTTTGAAAAAGTTAATCGTTCTAAACTTTTTACAATGTGAATAGTAGAAACAATCTTCGTTTCTTTCGAGAAATTCATGTAATAAATTTGAATAAAATATTTTACTCATCACAGTTTGAAAAAGTTAATTGTTCAATGTTAAGTTCTCCCAGAGTGAGCATCAATCTTTAAAAATGTAATATTTTTCTGTAATTTTATGATTTGAAAACACGCTGTTTTCAAATAAGAATCTGGACACCTGTTATACGTGTGTGAGATAGAAGTAACTGTGAAAAAAAATTGTTCCGATTATATAATTTATATAGCTACCACTAGAGGTCGCATAGCTCCAACAAAGTTTCTGCACCTCCGATCGCCATCGAGAGAAAAAAAAAGAACCTGATTGGTGAGTTTTTCGCGGGAGAATATATTTTACCTATCAGAATTTTTTCGAAGTTGGTTTTAGATACGTGAATCAAATGCAGTGAGAATGGATCTTAGTTGTTCTTCCTAAGTTGAGTGAGAGGATACGTAAGTTTCTTCTCAGACTTTGGAAAAATGCTGTTGCACCCCTTAGTTCGGTAATCCAACTTACCAAAGGAATTCCGAAATAGTATTCAGATCTGAGCAATGGGCAGACCAGATTAATCTATTTACCCCATTGTTGCAAAATTGATCCTAGGTTGATCTCGCAACACGAAAGCTGGCGTTGTAGCCCGGGAAGTAACATAGGCTCAAAACTGTCACAACGTAGGTTCCAAAATTGGTAGTGTTAACTTAATCATGATATAAATAAAGTAATCAAAATTTCGAGAACTCGTGACTTTATTTTGGTTCTTTATCTAAGACAAATCCTCGTAATTAGAATGTAATGCATGCACAGAGGGTGTACCATAATTAGTTTTTTTCAAAGTATATTTTCAAAATCCTAGTCAAAAATGAATTCCAAACAGTGAAAACAATAAGGATCGCAAATTAATATTTAAGCGAAAGAAAAATAGAAATGCTTTATGAACGCTTCACCTGCGATGAAGACGAGATATTTTAGGGGTTTTAGTTAAGCCATCTTCAGGAGTGATTAGTTGAATTTCGATAGCGTTATTTTTAATTTGTTGTTGTTGTTGTAATATTAATGTGAGACCTTTAATGTGTATACTTCTTGAATTTCAGTTTGACCAGTATTCTAAAGATGTATATTAAGGACAGTAATTACGAAATACCCTGCATTTTAATGCAAAATATAATAATTTTTCATTTAAAATAGATTGTATTTTTAAATATTTGACTTAGGTTGAGTATGCCAATTCTGTAATTTCTCGAAACTGAGACAAAAATCAATTTCTCAACAATTGCGATTGTTTTCACATCCTTCCAGTGGTACATCTCAAACACAATGGATACTATTTGAGATTAATTTACATTTTGAATCACTTTGAAAAATCTTTGGACTCATTTGAAGATGTTTATTTATGTTCTAGTCGTATTTCCTTTGAGTCTGTTGGCGCTTTGTGAATCGCCATGCATTTCTAATCAGGACACAATTGCTTAGCGAATATTAAAAGGGTAGCCATTAAATATAAGGTTATTTTAATTGCTATCAAAAAGGAAAGAAATATGTCTTAAATAAGTTTTAAAACGAATTTCACTCATACGTCATTCCAAAACTTATAACTACTTTTGATGCTATTTATCATATTCATATTAATATATATCTAGACGCCAAGAATAATTTAGATTAACATTATGTAATTTTTTATTAAAACAGATAGTTTAAATGTAAGAAGTTAAAAAAAAAATATGCAAATTAGACTTCCACGTAATTATGTTGACAGTATTTCAACAAAGACGAAACGAAAGATAAAGAAAATGAAGAACGACAAAGAAAAAGTGACAAAGCCACTATAATTAGATTTTAATATTTTTGTTAATTCCGAAGTATTCATTAATATTACTTAAAAAAGAAAAGAATTTCAGACAAAGAAAGCTTTTTTTATACCTTTTTTTATTTTAATTTATTCAGATACATAAAAGTACTTATTTTTAAAAAAGAAACATGACATATTTTGTGAAAACAAAGTGAATTTTTATTCAATATTACCTTTGTTTTTTTAAGCAATTCTTTTATTAAAATTGATAAAGAGGATTGAATTGGACAATAATGAGAAACTTTAAAGTTTTTATTCTAATCATCATTGGATTAAATTTTTTAAATGGGATGTTTTTCTACATCAATTAATTTTGAGGAAATAGAAATTAAAAGTATAAGAAAGTTTTTTATCTTTATTTAATATGGGTTGGGGCAAAACAGGTAAAGTGACAACTTGAGTTAACACAACTTTATATTTGGTAACATTGCTATAACAAGCCAAGACAATTGTTTTAAAGGCTGCCGGATTTTTCTTTATCTTTGGAATAGGTGCAAAGCATATCTACTGTTTTTAAAGACCAATATATTTCATATTTGATACGGAATATTGACATAAATATGTTCACTTTAGTTTAATAAAAAGTAGAATTATTATTAAGTACCGTAATACTGCTTGATCTTAGTACATAGATCATAGTACAACGTTCGCATTATTATTATTACTATTTTAATATATTCATTAAAATTCCTAAGATAACTTTCCATTTTTTCTTCAAATTTTATTTTCAAATTTAAACTATCGTTTCACTTTTATTAAGAATATGTACCAGACTTTAGGACTTTAGAAGTGTAGAATTGGAGTTAATAGACCCAGTTGAAAGACTCATCTTTAAATATTTAAATAATTATAAATTTTTAACAGTGATTTTTATTTCTCTGATTGGTTTTCTTGTTTGCAGATCTTAAGCTTCTGAAGAAATTTGAAGCAATGCCTAAGTTATCATCGATATGATTGAAATAGTAAATAAAGTTGCCATATTTTCAAACTAGAAATGATTTTTAAAAATCAAAATCGGAATTCTCTTAATGATTAAAAAGATAGTTTTTTTTAATCTTTAGAAAGCGGGACCTTATAAAAGTTGGCCGTATCGAGCAGTCGAAAAATGCCCTGATTGCTCCACCCTTATTATGGCTTTACTGATGAAAAACATCCCCAGTGGTAAGCAAGTAAAAAATCCAAGTGGGTCATGGCATAGTTTCCTTGTCATCTGGTTCCCTTTCGAGCCCCTTAGAGTTTGGTTTAAAGCAAAAACAGGCTCTATGCAAGGCAAATACCCACGATGGAACCCCAGAAGCAGAATATTTTCAAATGTTCTGCAACATTACTTATTAATTTATACAAATGTTCTGCAAGCATTTCAACATGAAAAAAAGTCAACTTTTCATTAAAATACTATAGTTTCATTTATTAAAATACAGGATCATACACAGATACGCTACATTATATTTTAAACCAAGGCTTGTTATTTGTCTTGATTTGTTAATTTTTCAATCATTTTTGAAGTAAAACTTATTGTTGATGATGATGATGAATTATTAATAAAATACCTATGATATGAAGGTCCGAACTTTAAAATAAGGGCTGACTTAAAATTCTTTCGAAGGGTCAAGTGGCCAGATGGTGCACCATTTGCAAACACCAACATTCGCTGGTCTGTTGTAATGAATTTTTATAAATTTTTCAAAATAATGTGCACATCACATTCAAAGCAAGCAACTCTATCAGGCTCACGTGCAGACATTTTACTGAAGTTAGTATTAGCAGGTGTTTCAAGTTCGCAGATGACCAGTTCGGACTTTCCCATAGTTACAAAAGCCAATGGGAAAGTGTCCTATCCTTATCTATTCATTACTAGAGAGGAAAGTGGGGGTGGTGAATGAGGTGGGAGGAAATGTTCTGCAAGATGGGGAAGCTTTTGAACCTTCAGGTCATTATGGTCTGCAGAAGAATGTATGAGATTAGGCTTGGGGATTGTTTTGCAAGACTACCGGAGGCAGGTAGGCGGGGGAGGGGGTTAGAAGGGAAACGCCGTCACTCATTCAAGATACAAATTGCTCTGCAGGACTTCGTTTGCTCTGCGACATACGTCACAGTTTTAGGCGCTTTCTGCTTCTGGGGATGGAACAAGACCCAGAGTCTATTCCCCGTGCCAAACTCATAAAAGGTCTACCTACTAACGTCAAACTATATCTTAATTTTTACCCGCTCTGCACCTCATCGTGGTTCGAATGTCAAACGTCTTAGGACGGCCAACGCAGACGGAGGGGGTGGTGAACCGAGTACTGCAATTTGAGTCGAACTAATTAAGAGATCAAATTGCTCGATTGAATGATTTTAACATAAAGCACGTTTTAATTGATTTTAAGTGGTTTTAAGACTTAATGGATCATGCCGTTAAGCGACATCGAAGAGGAGGATGGTCCTTTATTGCCAGAAGAATTGTTCGAATCTTTCGAAGAAGCACAGTAGGAATGGGCCAGCTATGCTCATTTTTTGAGAGAGAGAATGACAAGATTAATCACTGCAAACATAGGAAAAAAAACTGAGTGACATGACCATCATAGAATTGTCCACAATTGCATTTGAGTTTGCAGACGTAGTCTTCAAACAAAATAGATTGCTTTCTTACACTAGGGGTCTGCAACACTAGGCTGAGAGAGCACTCGATGAAATAATCAAGTCAAACAAAAAGAAGCAGAAAACAACATATGCCGAAGTGCTAAAAACGACCAACAGTGTTGACTGCCCTAAAGTCACTCCATCGCACCGTGTTACCATCAAACCAAGGGTCCCAAGCGTCGACACGGACGTGGAAAAGGTCGTTAGAGTGAAAATTAATCCTGCGAGCATCAAGTTAGGTCTTAAAAATATTAGAAAGATAAGAAGCGGGGGAATTCTCCTCCAAGTGGAAAGAAGAGAGACGTTAAGAGAATTGTGAAAGAGATAGAGGAACAAAGCCTCAACGAAGATTTTATTTGTGAAACTCCGAAAAGGAGGAATCCAAGAGTAATACTTTATGAAATGAATGAGACACTGGAAAAGGAAGACCTGATTGAACAACTGGTTGAAAATAACGTAGAGTTTAACGAAGCTGAAGTAAAGGGCCGATTTACAATAAGAGGTCGACAAGGAACTCATTGGATAAATGAATTAAACTGTAAAACATTTACTAAGGTCATGAGAAGAGGAAGACTCAACCTGGGCAGAAGATCGTACAAGGCCAGAGAAAACGTACGTCCACTCAGATGTTATAGATGCAATCGCTTTGGCCGCATGCACTAATGAGGAAACATGCACTAACGAGGAAACTTGCGCCAACTGCGGTGAAACGGGATATAAGAGAGAAAATTGTAAGAACAAGAGCTCATGCGTGAACTGTATAGATGCTAACACAAGGTTTAAACTTGGTCAACCATACTACCACATAAACTTGTTGTCCGTCACTGCAGTGGGCATGCAAGGTCTTGAGAGCTAAAACTCAATACCAATAGAGGTGGCTTCATTCATCAGCAGCTATTCCGGTTTTGTATACCTTAGGGCACTCATCGATTGATTGTAGTTTAAAAACTTTTAAGGATTTTATTTTACATTGTAATTTTGTAATTCTGTTTTTTAATAAAGTTTAATGGTTTCAGGACTTTCCAGTCTTGGGACGTCTCGGTGGAAAGCTGAATGGCGGACGCCCACTGCTGTTGGTCCAGCCCGTCAAAAGTTCGTTTGACGCCGCCACCAACAAACGTACGGACTCTCAACAAATTTTTCCACTCCTCCTTTGACTGTCGTCTTCGACATGTGGTGCTCTTAATCATGCGGGACTCGGGGCCTTGTGCCAATCGAGTCCCTTTGCTCGGTCTCCCGCGCTGTGATGAGCTTTTGTTGCTTCGGCGAGACACCAAATTTCTTGGCGTATGTGCCCAATGGCCTGAGTGGCCTTAACTAAACTCCTTGTCATCGGATTAACCATGGAATCTGGGATGATTTTTCTAGCCCATGTAACTCTAGCCGGACGGTTTCACTCAAAAAGTTCTCCACAAGGGTGAGTTTACTTTAATGCGTGATCCAGGATTTCTCCATCCTCCTGGAATGGGTTCAAAATTACAGATCTATGAAGCTAAACATTAATATAGCCGCAAATCCGATATTGCTGATCTATCAGGATTTAACATTGATGATTAATGACTCACAAAAAATGCTCGTGCTGGTTTTCTACCTAATCGGAAGACAATAAACCATTTGAGAACACATTTCAAATGAATGAAGTCAAATAACGTGAATAAAGTACAAATAATGACACAAAAACAGACACTACACAAAACTTTTTTGTTATTGAACCGAAACTGTAGTATGCCTATTTTTGTGCTGTTATTTGCACTTTAATCCAAAATTTAGAAAGATTATCTTATAACTGTTGGAATAAAAGTAATTTCTTTTTTTAATTATAGAAACTACAATGAAGATATCGATGATACTTGAAGTGAATGAGTGCTGAAAGTGAATGGACCAGGTAAGTGGCATTTTCAGATTGGCTATTATCAGGGTATGAGGATAAAAAGTGGTATATGAATTCTTTTATTGCAGATTTATTAGAAGGCGAGGTTAATAAATCATTGTCTAATTTTATTTACCACTAGTCTGAAATGAAAATCATACTAAACAATATAATGTTCATTAGTTGTGTTAAGTTTAAAGTGAAAGCAAAAAATTTCGTTAAACATACCCATATGAAAGCGGCAACGTTATATTATTTTCTTTAATTAACACTAAACATACCAACAATTAATGTATATCTATTTCTATCATGGCCGGTCAAATAACCAGACTTTTTATTTCTTGATTGAATGTATGAAATATGGATGAAATATGAAGGAAATAAACTAAAAGCACTTTATTATAATTAAGCAAAATTGTATATTGCCAATTTTTATGTATTATAAACACAAAGAATAAGAATTTTTAATTCATTGCTCAACTCATTTTTTCCATACACAGTCTGCTTCCATTGTACATTTTCCGCAAACATATTTCTTATAATTATTATTATTTCTGTAAATCTTATAATTATTCTTATAATTATAAGAATATATAAGATTCATAATTCTTATAATTCTTATAATTATTCTTATAATTAATATTATTTCTTCTAAGAACTTGTGCCGTCTTGATTGTTTCGACATTTTTCTGGGTAAATACAAGCAGTTAGCTAGAAATGAAGTACAGCTATCAAAATAAAAATATAAACTACTTACCAAAACATTTAGTTTTTGTCACTTTTTCTTACACAAAAATACCAATGTAAAATTTTTGGTACTTTCTTGAAATTTGAATTCACAGCTGTTCTGATTGAACTGACTTCGCAACAGCCTTTGTAGAAATGTGCAACTAATCGAATGCAATACGTTGAACACGCATTATATCGTAATTTCTCATTCCATAACCTTATAAAGCAATGAACTGTTCTTCCGGTCAAATGGCCGGTTGCGGTGGAAGTATTATTCGAAACAAACAAATACAAAAAAATAATAATATTTGAATATTAACTGTATATAATTGTTAGAAAAAGTCATGAAGTCAAATGTGCAAAAACGATAAGATGATAAGCGCAATTTCGATGCAAAAGTTCTTAAACGGTCATTTGATCGGTTGTGGTATGATTAGTGTTAATATATACACCAGAAATTTCACCTGCTTCATCCACTAAGCTCTTCACTCGTATTATGTTTAAACATTTATGCCTTTTTAGAAATATATATAAAGCGTATCTTTTTGCACAATTTAAAAATTACAAACATTATTTAAATACTTAGAATTGCAAAAAGTTTTTTTTTCTCATACATAAGTATTCTAAGAAATTAAAGTACATAATTAATAATATAAAATTTTCTTAAAAAATACTTTCTCAGTAGAAAAAATATACAAGATATATGTTTTCAAAATAAAATGATCATTTGTAACACAGAATGAAAGAGGTACATAAGTATTCAGTAACAATATATGTCCAAGAAAGAAAAGTAATGCCTGAACCAGAGAATAGTATCTTTTCTTCTTTTCTATGTGTATTTGTTTATTTATACCATTTTTCTTAAACTAATGGTGTAGGTTACAATACCATGGCAATATTTGGGATAGAGTAAAAGAATAGTAATATTTCTTTTATGCAAAATATATTTAAGTATTTTTTCAGCATTTGATCTGTGCCAGTGTATGGGCAACTAAAGGAAAATTATCTGTATATCTTTGTCATATTTGAGTTTTACCTTTTTGTTAATTAGCATTTTTTTTTAAAAATCTTGAATTTGAATTTTACCTTTTTGCTAATTAGCATTATGTTTTCTATAAATCTTGAATTTTATCTTTTTGTTAAAAAAATATTTGAATAAATCTAAAATTTGAATTTTACTTTTTGGTAATTAGTTTTATTTTTTGAATAAATCTAAAATTTGAAGGAAATTGATTAATTGATTTTTTTGTGTATGTAACTTTGTGGTTGAATAAATCTAAAAATTATATGTGCATCTTTGACATATTTGTGTTTTACCTTTTTGTTAATTAACATCATGTTTTTGAATAAATCTTGAATTTTATCTTTTTGTTAATTAGCATTATTTTTTGAATAAATCTGAAATTTGAAGGAAATTGATTAATTGATTATTTTTGTGTATGTAACTTTGTGGTTGAATAAATCTAAAAATTATCTGTGCATCTTTGACATATTTGTGTTTTACCTTTTTGTTAATTAGCATTATTTTTTGAAAAAAAATCTTGAATTTGAATTTTACCTTTTTGTAAATTATCAAGTTTTTAAATAAATCTTGAATTTTATCTTTTTGTTGATAAGTATCATTTTTTAAATAAATTTAAAATTTGAATTTTGAACTTTTTGCTAATTAGTATTACTTTTTGAATAAAGCTAAAATTTGAAGGATATCGATGAATTGAATTGTTTTTAAAAAAGCTATTGTTAACTCATTTACATAATTTTATTTATACTTTGGTGGCCCACCTTGCAAATGCAAAGTTGCCAATTGTTTCGTTTTTGGTAAATGGCTCTTTGTGATTGTAGCAAAATTAATGCTGATAAATAAAAATTCTGATACTGAAATTGAATTACTGATTTGAAATCTTATCACTGTAAATGTTTAAAACACGTGAATAAAAATCTTGATAATCATGTTATAATGTATTAAATGTTGACTACAACTAAAAGAAAAGACTATTTTTAGTGTAATTTTATGATATTACTTTTAATAAATCTTATTAAAATTTACAGGAAAAGTCAGAAAAGTTAGCGTCTATCTGCTTGGATAAGCCCAATATAAGAATTTGCATTAACGCAGAGCTTTCAAGGACATAAAAATTTTAAAAGATATTAAAACTAAAAAGACGAACCTACATCATTTAATGTATTTGTGAGAACCACTTCAAATTACTTTTCAAATAAAGATTTGTAAAATTTTTTGTCCTACTTGACCTCTAAGTGCTAAATTGGTTTTATAAAGAAGGAAATTCCTCTTAACTTCTACTTAAATTTATTATCACTTTTAGATTTTTTAAAGCGAAAAACGTACAAGTGATCCTTTCTATTGCAAACTTCTATCATTACTTAACATGACACACGTGAGAAACATTTTTTAGGTATAATGAAATTAAAATCTAAAATAAAAAAATTGTAACTGATTAGAAAATCTTATGTTTCTGCATAAATCTTTAATATAAAAAAAATTCGAAACACTAACATAAATTCAAGCAAATCCAATCTTCAGTCAATAATTTTTATTCGGATAAAGTAAGAAAAAAAATTTAGAACTAGACACATTCAGAGAAATATTTTATTTCTTCATGCAACTTAAACGTAATCATGGTTTGTGATATAATAGTACAGAAATAAACAAACATATGAAAAAGATTTATATAAGATTATAAACTGTAGATTATCAATGATTTAAATCTACTGTATCAGCTAGACTTTTTCTTTATGTGTTGCTAGAGGGCTCAGGGCCTGTGTGACCAAGAGAAACATCTGAAAAAGCGCCATGATGACGTCAGCGGGGAGCATTCTTAACCCATTAAAGCCTGAATTTTTTATATGCCGTGAAGCAAAAAAGTTCCTATTAAAAAAGTGATAATATTTTTTGACTGAATAATTAAATATTTTCTTTTGTTAGCTACAACTTGATTTTTGAAAAGTATAAAAAAAACACTTGCTTGCTGTGAAAACAGTCAATTTTCAAATCAGAATTCTCATCGAATTCTCTTCACAATTCGTATATGTGACGATAGGTCAAAATGGGTTTTAAGTATAATTATTCATGCCTGCTTACAACTAATACTGCAGATGATTTTCTTTCATTCATTTAAAAGATGATGAAAGTGCTGTTAGTTTGCTTAAAGCTCTGTTGAATCGAAAACGGAGTTAAAGGCACGTTCTTTAATTGTTACTTTTTATTCATTATGTCAGGTATGCTCAAGCATTATGAACATCGGATGACATCACAGACATAAAAATTTGAAAACTATCTAAAATTGCGTGTCTATTTTCTTTGTAGTTACGTTTTTGAAACACGTTTCTATAAACGAAAAACCAACGGTATTATTGTAATTACTAAGTTATTTACTGAAGTGCTCATTCATCAGGAAAATTGCTTGATTAAGCAAATTCTAAACTATCACGTGTTAGTCACTGTCAATAATCGATAGCTTCATTTTCGGTGTCGACTAACACTGAATAAATCTAATTTTTTTTTGAGGATTTGCTCTTCAAAAACGTGTTTCACTTAATAATTAATTTGCTTATGATTTTTAACTAAATTCCACGGGATAGATTATAAAAATGATAAAAAAGGAATTGGAGTTATTTTAACTGTTTTATGTATATGTTACCGTTAAAGTATGAAATCCGTTATTTTATAGAATACCTAGTTATTCCATGAAATAACTGATCGTGTCCTTTAAAATGTAAAACTCTCTTGTATTTCTTGGTTTAACTATTTATTTCATAGAATAACGATCAGCAGTTCGTTAAAGTGTAAGACTCTCTTGTGTTTCATGGTTTAACTAGTTATTTCATAGAATAATGATCTGATAAATTGCTTCTTTTTCATTTTAATTGTCTATCATAAGTTTATTCATAGAATACCTAGTTATTTCCTTTTAGATAAATTGATTATTTTACACTTTAACTGTCTCTCATTAGTTAATTTGCAGAATACCTAGTTATTTCATAGAATAACTAGTTAAAGTGTCAAATTAATAACATATTACACACTTTAACGGACACGATCAGTTATTTCATGGAATAACTAGGTATTCAATGAAATAGCTGCATTATATACTTTAACGGTAACATATATAAGATCTGTATATAATAGAAATATGTTTATGAGATCTATTAATTAATTATGCTTTTTAGACGCTGAACCGGAAGCTTACTTTAATTATTAATGTATTAACACTTTTTCAAATATTTCCTAACAACCGTACAAGCTGGCAGTTAGGGTAGTTTTTATATTTTATAAGACGCTTCGATCTAGGTAAATTAGAAAAATTAATGCACAAAAAAAACAGTGCTTTTATAAATTATTTACCCCCATTTACTTTGTTTTTCGAACCAAACGACAACAGGTGCGAGTGACTTAGATTACGTTGAAGAAATATGATAATTAGTTTCTGGTCCTATACGTCATTAAATGTTTTTGTTCATCAAATTTATTTATGGAGGAAGAAAACTCATCAACCTGCTCCAACTTTCAATTTTTTTTTATATTCATTATCTTCAGAGATAACGCGAGAGTCAATCAACTATGAAAGGATGTCGGCAGTGAAGAAGTACAAAAGTTTATTCAGTTTACGTCAGTAAAGAAAAGAAGAGAAAAGCCAATGCGGGTACCTTTAACTTAATGATTAACACTAAAGTAATAATGCGTAGGTGTTTTGATTATAAATTCATAGCTCATTAGAAAGAAAGTAACCTTAAATAACCAAGTTATTTAAGAACTGAGCGTTTTTTTTAAGTAAGCAGTGATATTTTATATTGCGAAATAGAAAATATTGAGAAAAATGTGCGGTATTGACTAGTAATATTCGATAATAAAAGACATAATTTTGATAATTTCAATCAAGGAAAAATGTAATTCAGACTAAAACGTTTACAGATGTATAGTTGCCAATGATAAGGGAAACTTATTCAGTGGTAGAACCATTTTATTGTATGAATTTTGGATTTCAAAAAGACCCAATAATTGTTTTACCAACTATTACAAATCAATTATTGTTGTCGTAGGCCATTAAGGCAAGGGGTGCGATTGTTCTGGTTTTCCAGTGGCGCCATCTATGATCGAGAATTCGACTTCTTCCACACCCATACGACACAACCATTTATAGAGTTGACTCAATCATTCATTCAGAAATCGTAATTTTGACCTGAACCAGAGAACGATCAATCTGTAATTCAGTACCCTTAGAGGTATAATTTGTTATGGGAACATGGAGGTGAATATTTCCTTTATGATTTCCTTATAAGATGCATATTTCTTTTATGATTTCTAAAACCACAAAAAATGAAGATGAAAATAAATTTTCGCAAAAGGAACAAAAATTGGATTAAAAGAAACACAAGGTGAAAATATTCAGTAAATCTCTTTTCTTTTCTTAGTAAAGCTTCTGAAAGTATATTAAATAACGTTCGAGAAAGAGAACATTCTGAAACTTGCAATTTTTTATAAATAAATATTTAAATGAGCTTCTACTAAACCTTATTATCGTGTCTTGATAATATATTATTGATCTGATTATTTATTGATTCCAAAAATACGGATTTATAAACAAAACAAAGAAATTATTTTTAATATAAACCATATTTTTGAGCGACAAAAATAATTTTTTAATATGAAACTAATTTTGTCATGCTTTGCTGAAATTTTCATCTGGATCAATTGCTTATGAATCTGTTTTAATGAATTTCCACAATAAAACATGTTTTAATTTGTAGGAAAAAAACTTCATCTGTACCATACCATAATACAAAGAGAACAAAATCACACATTCTATAAACTTTCAAATATACTTAAAGCTGTGACAAAGTCCTGAAACAAAATAAACGTGATTGCCACAAACATTTTTAAAAGAAATGCTTATTTTTTTCTGGCATTTTAAATTCCTTAAATTAAGCATAATGCTTTGTACGGTGATAGCAATAAAACTGATTACTTATTTTAGCATTAAAACAATCAGTCAATGCTTAATTTATACCAAATCGATAAACTCGTTAAAACTATTTCTGGTGGGTTAAAACTATTTCTAGACTTACCATAGAACATAAATATTCTGCCTGTCACGAAACCTGCAATTACAACGTAAGTCATCCAAATTAGCAGCTATCGCTGCAAAATTTCGCACGGTTCCCGTTTAAGGTAAGCCTGATAACCTATCTTACATTTGGCTACAACCCAATGATGTAACTTTTCAACAGCGCATACATGTGGCTCTATTATTAAAACTATAAATATACATGATACAAAATGGGTATAATGCAAAAGCAGAATTGTATTCTTTGAAAAATTGCAAATGAATAGAAGAGATGTACAATTTTAAACTTCTTTAACACTTTGGTGCAGATGGTGTTGTTCCTTTTATATATATTTTTTTCTGACGCTTTAATTACAATTAGAGTTATTACAATAATTACAATAATTTGGTTCTAATTAAAATATTTTGCTTTTCTTTAAATATAAAAAAAAACAGTCTAGTAGTTACAAAAGCAAATCTGTAAGATTATCGGAATTAGCTTTGTACAAAAATTTAAAATCTAAAAGAAATAGCTTAAAAAAAATTTTAAATTTATATTCAAAAATTTATCTGTAATTTATTTCGTAAACTCAAGGTATTTCTATGATAAATGACTGTTTCTCTTCGATTTAAATGACTGCGAATAAGTGTTAATTTGAAAAATTTTTGTCTGGAAGTGAGAAATGCTTGGAATATTTAACCTTTAGCGCAGAGCCGACCTGCCTGTGTTTTGGGGTCAGGGAATTGGCCTTGCACCAGAAAGGTTCTGGGTTCGAATCAGTGTGTGGGTGTTCTTTCATTCTTTGTTCCATCTGTCCTTACTATGGAGCAACGTTGGCCCACCTAATATGGCACCTCTGAACAAATCTGCTCTGTAAATGACGAAATGTGATTTGTTGGCCACGTTGAAGTGACCAACAAATCTGACCCGTATGACGAAAGGTCAATCCCCAGTCGAGCACAGGAAAAAAAAAACAATCTTTAACGCAGAAAAAGCCATCGGTGTTTCAAGCTGTATTTCATAACTATAAATTAATAAAATGCTAAATATAATATTGTTCACTTATTTTGATCTAAATTAATTCAAAATAATGTGAAAAGTATGAAAAATATGTTTTATAACCATTCTGCGCCAAAAGGGTTAAATTGTGATTGAAGTCTGGAGATTCTTCAACGTTACGAAACTTCTAAATATTTAAATTTCTCTATAGAACATATTTCAGAAATACAAAGTGTTTGGCTTCTTCCTTCCTCATGGAGTAATAACAGAAAATTGAATGGTACAAATAAATTAAAAAATAATAATAAAAAGAAATTAAAAGACAAGAGAGAGGGAGAGAAATTTAGAACATTAAGCCATTGTCATGAGCTAAGACAATATTATAAATGAAAAAAATGATTCTTAGCTTTTATCAATTACTTGGAGAAACTTGGCAAATACCTGTATATTTCTTTTTTTATTCACTTTTTTTCTCTTCTGCCTTTTTTCTGTTTATTTTTATTTTCAGTTTTCTCCTTACCCCTTTTTTCACTTGTCACCTTATCCAAATTCCCACATTATAAATTTTTATACCGCATAGCTTTATGCTTCGAAGTATATTGTTTTGCGAAATTTAAATAAATATCCACGTGATTAAATACTATTAATTCCACAAGTCTCTATACGTTTAGTCTCGTAGTTGTTTCAAAATTCTCGAAAAAAGTTACTTTTAAGTATGATTGTAATATTAAACATTTGCAAAAGAATTACAAAATTTATATGCTGGTTTGTGTTCAAACTGTTTTCCCCAAGTATATACCTCATACATTCTTTAAAAATTGAACCGAAAGAGGTCTGATACGTCAAATTAAAAATATAATTCTTTTTTTAAATTGTGGAAGAAAAGCTTTGATCTTCTTCCACATAATTATAAAAAGTCAGAGGCAGATTTTGTTGCATAAAGAGCAACAATCAAAGATATTGTATATGTGTCGCCTTTACTTATAAATATACGTATTTTGCAACGAAATTAATGATCTGATTATGCAATCATCGATAAAGCAACTATGACTTAGTATTTTAAACAAAAAGGAAAAGATAAAAAGAAAAGGAAAGGAAAAAGCTTTCCTTTAAAAATATTTTTTTGAATTTCTTTTTTTTTACAGTTTTTTCCTTATTAGTTTAATTTTTTTTAATCAATTATGCTTAATTAATTTTTCAATTATTTTAATTAATTATATTTTTACATGTTGTCTTTATAAGTAAACTAAAGTTTGTTAAAGTCATGAAAATTAGTTTATTATTGATAGTTAAAAGAAGACAACGAACATAAAACAAATGCAACGCAAAAAACAAAAAATTTTAATTTGAGGTTTTACAAATTATGTAGATTCTTTTTTTTTTCAAATTCTAATATTTATTCATTTTCTTAAAACTAAATGTTTGTGGGTTACAAAAACTATTTCTCACTGACGAGAGCAACACTAAATACTTATATAAAAATTAATTTTTTGAAAAAGTAATAGAGAACTGGAACTGAAGCTAGGTTTACAATTTTTTAAGTGACTACGACTTTAATTTTTAAAAACTCGTTTACATTTAAACTCATAAGAATTTATTTTTTAAAGTATTATATGTATATATGTATTATATGTATTACAATACATAATTGTATATGTATTATATGTATTACAATACATAATTGTATATGCATTATATGTGTTACAATACATAATTGTACATGCATTATATGTGTTATAATACACAATTTTATATGTATTATGTGTAATATAATACATAATTGTATATGTATTATAATACGTACATAAATATATTAAATGATCAAGATTCAATTTTTTTATTGTTATTATTTTTTAAAAAATTTTGAGAACAGTTGGTACCCTGCGCGACCTTCGTTTGTTAATGGGTAAAGATAACAACTGCTATCATTTTACTCTCATAATAACGTTGAGAGCCCGAATGCGATTTTACAATCCAGCAGCGTTTAACGACTCTCTCCCCTGTTTAGCATAAAAAACAACAACATGATTTTTGATATTTAGTTCAGGTAACAAATTTTATAGGAAGTAAAAGTTTGTATTATAGTTAGGACCATCTACAGTCAAAATAATAATCTCCAGGGGACAAAAAACGAGGCAATGATTAATGGCTACTGGATTGCAAATTTGCTGCCCGAACCAATAACTTTCTTTATCCTAGTCTATAATATTCAGTGAAATATGTAAATTACATAAAAAGTTGGTTTGATGCAGAAAAAAAGAGGATATCGTTATTTCTCTTGATTCATATTTCAGGTTGAATAGGATAGCAGCAAGTGATGGCGTCGTAGGTAAATAGTGACGTTTGTCTATTTAGTAGCCAATCATGTTCGACACACACGCGTGACGTCGCTCACTGACATCCAATAAAATCTGATTTAAATTACATGGTTAAGCATTATCACTTAACTTCTTCTTGAGTTGTAACTATCCAATTAGTAATGGCTAATTTAACTATATAACTCAAGGCGAAGAATATTGTTCAGTGCTTGCTATTTGAAAGAAAAAAAACTATATAATTCAGAGGTCATGATTATGTCATCCCTCTAAAAGTGTGCCACTATGTGTCTGAAATATTTGCCTTCCTCGAAGTTCTAGGATTGAAATATTTCATTAAGGTTTATTGTATTGCATTTAACAGCTTTGTTGTGAAAATTTTACTTAATTTGGCTACATGTTTGTCAAACATCTTTATTTTAAAATACGTAAGCAGGTTTTTATTTTGTAAGAACAATCTGGGAACAATAAAAAGTGATCATATTTGTGTTTAATTTATAGATATTTAGTGACGGTTAGGATAACTGAAATCAAAACTAGAAGTTTTCGATACCATTTAAAATATAAAAATAAAGTATTATGCCAAAGCCGTGGAAGTTGGTAATTTTAACTCTATTTTATTTAGAGAGGAATCAAATATAAATACAAACATAACATGTCACAGAACAAAACAACCTAGAATAAATATAAACTCATCTCATTTACAAAAACTAAGTAATAAAATGCTCCCAGGAAAATAAAAGCAACATGGGAAGAAGTCAGAGAGCAAAATTCAAAGTTATCTTCCTTAAAGAAATTAATTAAAAAAAATCAACAAAGAAAATCAAACTTGCATACAAAAAACTTACTATAAGGGCAGTTTTTTTTTCAAACAATTTAAACGAGCGAATAATTTTTGCATAGAATATTCATCTTGATCTTAAAAAAAATAGGGAAAAAAATCTCATTATAAAAAGTAGAATGTTAAAACAAAAGAAACGAGTTTTGAATTTTAAACAATTCTAGATTATGATTTAGTGTATGCATGTTTTTAACATTATTATTTTATCTTTATGCAAGAATTACGTTTCCCATGATCTGTCTCTTGAGGTGGGGTAATCAGCCTGATGATAATTAACTTCGAAGACTTTTCTCACTTCCATATGATTGCTCAGCCACGAATTGGAAATGTTCCAAAAACGATAATTACCTCCACATTCCCTTTTGGCGGAAAAGGAGAAGTTACCGACGCAAAGGAAGAACTCAAATACTTCCTAAATCTAATCATTCGGTTTGAAGATACAAATGAGCTAGTAAAACGATGTCACAAAATGATGCCGTTTGTTCAATTTGGCATGTAAATCAATTACACAACTCCACATGCACATTTAATGGAATTTATTGTTCCAACTAAAACTCTGTGATAGAAAATTTACGATTTATATGAATGGATGTTTTAGTTATGTTCCTAAATCTTATCTCTAATCTATAGGAAAGTGATTTTTTTGCAATAATGTAAATACATATAGGAAAACAACTTACAGGAAAAGTATATGCTGGAGTATATGAAAAAGCTCAAGACAATTTGCATTTGTGTTCTTTCCATGTCTGGGTTCTCTTACGTTACTTTCTTTGAAATATATTTATTTTATACTTTGTCCTAAAAATTTAGAGTTTTATTTTCCAAAACTGAAACTCTTCTCAAAGTTGGAGATAATTTTCATTAAGTTATAAAGTTATAGTATTATCCAATTAAAAATAAAAATAAATAAAAACTGGGAGGGTAAATTAAAGCACTAGTTGTCTGCAGTATAACCTCTATTGACTGAACTCTTTAGTCTGAATGCATCTGTTAGCCGCAGTTTAATTCTTAAATATTATTCATTTCTATTTTTTATATGTTTTTGTTTACAAGCAAAAAGTCATAATCCAGCTGTACCAGTGTTTAGAAAACTCTATTCCAGGACCTCACTTTTCCGCATTTAATCAGAATACAAGCATGTTTCTCTCGAACCACTGTTTGACAGCCGCTGAGCTGTATGCAGGACTGTTTGTGGCAGGAAAATAGAAAAAGCTGGTAAAACCATTTAATATCTAGCTAATTTTCGAGAGAGTAAAGAACCCTAGCTATCAAGACTTTCTAAAAGATATAAAGTATAAAAAAGACTGCTTCATTTTGTGGAAATAATTCTTACAGCTTGACAATCACTGATATTTATACCTTGTATAAGCAAACTAAAAATTTCAAAAATTAAATGGTTTCGACAAGTAACTTTATCTCTTCGACAAGTTACAAATAGTTCAGTTGCTCCTGTACATGCTAGGCCTTCAAAATTCTCTTCATTCTTAGCTCTTTTCTTGAAGAGACAAAGCATGTTTGCTAATAACCTTTCTTCTGTTTCAGGGTACAAAACAGTTCTCTATAACGCGAGGCCTTCAAAATTCCCTTCATTCTTAGCTCTTTTCTTGAAGAAACAAAGCATGTTTACTAATAACCTTTCTTCTGTTTCATGGTACATAACAGTTCTCTATAACGCGAGGCCTTCAAAATTCTCTTCATTCTTAGCTCTTTTCTTGAAGAAACAAAGCACGTTTACTAATAACCTTTCTTCTGTTTCATGGTACAAAACAGTTCTCTATAACGCGAGGCCTTCAAAATTCTCTTTATTCTTAGCTCGATTCTTGAAGAAACAAAGCATGTTTACTAATAACCTTTCTTCTGTTTCAGGGTACAAAACAGTTCTCTATAACGCGAGGCCAAAGCATGTTTACCAAAGAAACAAAGCATGTTTACTAATAAACTTTCTTCTGTTTCAGGGTACAAAAAAGTTCTCTATAACGCGAGGCCTTCAAAATTCTCCTCATTCTTAGCTCTTTTCTTGAAGAAAAAATGCGTGCTTACTAATAACTTTTCTTCTTTTCCGGATCACAAAACAGTCCTCGTGCGTGAGGCCTCTAAAATTTTCTTCATTCTTAGTTTCTTTTTCCTTTATTTTTTTTTTATTTTTTATTATTTTTTTTGAGGAAGATGAAGCAAAACACACTGGTCCACACGGTGATATAAGAGTATTATAATTTTTATAATTTAAATCATTTCAAGATTTAAGTGGTTACTAATACAAGAAAAGAACCCCTAAATCGAACGCACTTTTTATAATAGCACTAATTGAGATATAAAAAAACACATTATTGAGATATTAAAAAAAGTCCAGAGTTAATGGATTAAAGTATTTGTGTTCGTCTCAGCTTGGATTTTTATTTAAAACAGTAATAATTATAATTACACGTAATCATAAATAAATGTAGATTTGACATATTACAATCCAAAGACATAAAAATGTAATAATCTTTTTTTCTTTAAAAGAGGAAAGAATAGAGCAAGATATCTAAGCCCATCGGAATATGTTATGAATCATATAAGTATTTAAATTTAGATATGAAATCAAGACACCTTAAGTACCTTTTCAAAGCTAGAGTTACTCCTAATTTAAAAAAAAAATATCCCAATAGCTTAAACTTGTAGGCCCAGGGATCCCCAACCCTATGCCCGCGGGCACCATGGCGCCCGTCAATCGGTCTTGGTGTGCCCGCTGCTTGTGCCCAACGATAAAATATTTTAGTTTTCCAATTTCCCATAAATGATATGCGAAAATTAATTTGATAAATTCCTAAAATTGTTACATGTAATGAAAATTATTACCTAAATAGTTAACTTAATTCTAGCAGCTCTTTTGCGACTTTGACTTTTCAAGGCCCTGTTACAAAATCCTGATGTTGCTGACTTCATTTTACATGCTGAAATACGTTGGCTCAGTAAAGGCAAAGTACTTGATAGATTTATACATTTAATCGAAGAAATAAAAAATTATCTTGCAGCCAAAAATCAAATATTTTTAAAACTAAGAAATCCTCTTAGGCTAGGAGATTTGTCTTTCATAACAGACATAATTGAAAAACTAAATAATTTAAACTTGGAGTTGCAGGGAAAAGGCAAACTTATAGCAGGAATGATAAGGGCTATAAACTCGTTCAGAACTAAGTTAGTTTTCTGGATTTCATATTTGAAAATGAAATCTCTTGTGCAATTTCCAAACATGAAAAAAAAAATGATAGGTGACAGTGAATAAGTCTTATTAACATTTGTCATCAACCTCCAATTGCTTCAAGATCAATTTGAAAAGCGCTTTCAACAATTTAATATCATCGAGCCCTTTTTGTAAATCCTTTTACCATCAAATAAACGTAACCGAAATAGCAACATACATTTTAGAATGTCTTCAAGTTAGGCGAGAAGAAGTGGAGATAGAAATTTTGCATCTTCAGAATGACATTATCCTCAAAACTATTATATCAGATGAAAAATTCTGGAATATAAACTGCTGTTTGTAGAAAATGCAACACCATGAAAGAATCATCAGAATCAAATGAAATTTAATGCAGAAACGACTTGTACTGATACAAATAAATGATGAAATTTTCAAAACAAAAGAAACAAATTAAGCGTCCGAAATCAGTATTTGGTGCAGCCACCACGCGCTGCAATAAGTGCTGCTATACGACGTGGCATGGAGTCAAACAGATGTTGAATATCTGCTTGAGGAAGAGAATTCCATATCGCTTGTATGCGCAACCAAAGTTCGTCTTTGGAAACTGCAGGACGCGGATCACGAGTGAGACGCCGACCAACCATATCCCACACGTGCTCAATAGGCGACATATCCGGCGAATAAGCAGGCCAAGGAAGAAGTTGCATGCGTTGTGCTGAACAGAAGTCTCTAACAGTCCGCGCAACATGTGGGCGTGCATTATCCTGCTGAAAGATAGCTCCAGGGATGCCTTGAAGGAAAGGAACGACTTCGGGCTGTAGCACTTCACGGACGTATCTGTTGCTATTGAGATTACCCTCAATTCGTATCAAATTGGATCGTCCATGATACGAAATCGCACCCCAGACCATAACTCCGGGTGTTCGACCACTATGTCGTTCAATAATACACTCAGGAAGGCAGCGTTGACCGGCATAACGTCTAACACGAACACGGCCATCATGGGTCCACAAATTGAAGCGTGATTCATCTGAAAAGACAACTTGGTGCCAATCAGCTCGCCAGTCTCTGTGCTCAAGAGCCCACTGCCGACGCAGCCGTCGATGATCCGCCGTGAGGGGAATCCTGTATAATGGCACCCTTGCACGCAATCCACGGCGCAGCAGACGACGACGAATTGACGAAGCCGACAATTGTACACCTAGCAGTAGACCAATGTGCTGCCAGCTGCCTGGAGGAAGCTGTGCGATCATTCACCGCCATGCGGAGCAGGTGTCGATCATCACGCTCTGACGTCACCTTCTGTCGTCCAGTGCCTGTTTTTCGAGTTGTTCGGTGCTCGTCGGTCCACTGCTTCCAAACTCGCATCACTGTGGAACTGTTCCGCTGCATACGAGCTGCTATTGCGCGATAGGAAAATCCTCCTTCTCGAAGGCCGATTATCCTCCCTCGTTCAAACTCCGTAAGTTGCTTGAATTTCTTATTCTTCCGTCGTGGAGGCATACTCAGGTCTCACTAAACGTTTGCCACTAACAAATAATCATAGACTATTTTCAACGTCCCGCTACAGCACTTTATTTATACGCTTTCAGCATCAATTCAGAGGGCGCTGCGCGCGCCACGCACGCGCGATGGCTCTGAAACTTTATTAATTTGCATAATATCCTATAATTGACATTTGCTGCGAATTTCATTTGATTCTGATGATTCCTTCATGGTGTTGCATTTTCTACAAACAGCAGTTTAGTTGACAGAAATAACTTTCCATTCTTAAAAAGAGCAGCATATAAAATAAAGTAGTTCCGTGGTTCCACATATTTGTGTGAATCATACTTTTCGACAATGAATTCAAAATATAGATCCCGATTTACAGATGAACTCCTTGACGATTGCTTGCAAGTAGGAATTTCATCATATTCTCCCAATTAGGAAGCGCTGGCCAGTGAAATGCAATGCCAAAGATCACATTGACTGTATTTTACATATTTTATAAATAATTTTTATACTTCGTATGCTTTGCAAGCAATTTAGTAATAATTTATTTTACACAAGAATATTAATACTAATTATATTAATTTCATAAATTAGTTTTTAAAATTAAATTATTTGTGCACTATAAGTGTGTATTTTTACCTATGTCTAGCAACTAAAAATTTACCTTGAAAAAGTAAATGGTGCCCGCCATTTGACCGATATTCTGGTATTTGCTCTTAGGTACAAAAAGGTTGGGGACCCCTGTTGTAGGCAGTACCCATTATCTTTAATAAATGCATATGTGTCCTAACTGTGAGAAAAAGCAGCATAAATTGATTTTCCATTTTTTCCCTTCTTATTACATAGTATTTTTTCCACATTACTCGGTCATTAATGCGCAAGGAACTAAAAAAACTTTCATAAAAATAAATTTTACCTATGAATATATAGGTAATACAGGTTAATAGGAAGAGCGTATACAAGTTAATAGAAAGAGCTTTCATCATCACATCAAAACATTAACAAAGGAAAGCACTTTCATCTTCAGCGCTTTCATTTTAACATCAAGAAAAGTCAAATGTCAAGATTTTCTGAAAAAGAAAAATGAATACTTGGAATGCTTTCGCTATCTCTTGATATTTGACTGCATATAAATTCATTTTTATAAGAAGGATTTTTATGTGAGGAAATAACATATTCGGAACGTTTGATTTTGCGTTTATTTGCTATCGGAATTTTAAATATTTTTTGCAATTCGTGGTCTGTGCATCCACCGATTGTGAACTGCGCCATAACAAAATATTAAAAAAAAACAGTAAATTTTTTTGGGATAAATCTTAGGCTATTTTTTCGCTTAGAGGTTAACTTATTTTTAAATAAAGCATAGCATGCAGTTTCTGAAATATTATTGAAGTCTTTTCATAAAAGTCCAAATGGTAAATAAATTACTTTAGGATTTGCCTATTTCTAACAAAAGTATAAGATTAAATACAGAGTTTGAAGGCACATGAGCAAAATAGACTTAGATTTGCCTTAAATTTAAGGAAAAACACTTCTATTTTGTATATAAGGTATTTTGTACATAAATTGTGCTGGATACAAAAAAAGTTAGAGTAAAAACAAGGGAAAAAATGGGTAGAGTACATCAAGTTTTCGGGCTGTTTCTGACAAGTCTGTTTCTGAGTGGAATTAAACATTAATCACCATCATAACTATTAATACCTGAAAAAGTTATGTTTATAAAAATCTGCAACTAAGAATCTGTGTAATAAAGAAATTATATTCCTACAGCTGAAATCATTCGCACTGTTTCTAACAGGTAGTTTAATTAAACCACTAAAACAGTGATCTTGCTTGTAGAATTTTGTAGCACTATAAAAGCAAAACAGAAGAAGCAAATATATATTTACATTTAACTAATGAATAATATCGATTTTTTTGTAATCATCTCTTATACATACATCTTATTTATCAACATTCAATAAGCAGTAACGGGAAAACATTGTTTTGAAATTTATATCATATTTGAAATCATACTAACTTTAATCTTTAGGAAATGTAAGAAAACAAATATTTTTCAGCAGATAATATAATTTAAAGGTAATGATCAGCAGACATTCTATCAGAAACAGAGTACAAAACCAAAAAATGCACTTGTTACACCCACATACATTAAAAGATACATTTTCAATAATTTTTTAATGCAATGAGTAGCAACGATATATCTAAAATATCAAAAGGTAAATTCTTGGAAATTGTATAGTCATAGACCCAGAACAGAGACTTTAGGAAATTTTTGACTAGAGATTGGCCATGACTACTTGGCATAACATTTATTAAAAATAATAGTTCTTTCTACCAACATATGCCTAATTTGTTAAGTAGACACTATGAATTCAAGCCATCTCTTAACCTGACGAAAACTAGAAAAAAGCCTCCATGGTGACAGATAGATTTCCAAATTATATTACGAAGCAAGAACAAAAATTAAGTCTCAACGATCAGACTATAATTGAAATTGACCTCTGTACTTTATTGGACTGGTAATAGTTAATTTTCAAATTTTAAATTGTTTACTATCAACTTTCATCTGTATTTTTTCACAGTTAATTGTTTATTATTCATCTCGTTCTTTTCAATGCAGTGGACTGTAATAATGGATTAATTTCCAAAAAAGTCACCTGTAACACACAAAATTAAGATTAGTTTTTTTTTTATGAATTTTTGTAAAAGTTGGTTTACGTGCAAACTTATTCGTTCACTTATTTTAACAGTCTGAGCCCACTAACTGTGTAAGGCTTCCTGTGGGATGAAGTTCAGGTCTAACTTTAAATGTAACTAATGGAAAATTTTTCAACGCTTATTATTAATTTTACACTTGTCTTGCCCTCTTTACCCCATAACAATAAAATAATTCATAAAAACCTGTAAGAAGGTGACATAATTAAATAATTATTGAATTATAAAATTTTCTTTAAATGTAGTGTTATCTGCTTGAAAAGAATGGATGTATTTTAGAAATTTAACACGTTTTTGACCCATTCGTAACGAGAGCCGTATTTAGCAGACATTCATGCCAGGCCCATTATGTACCAGCATCCACGCGATGCTCAATGTGTACGGGCACGGTAACTAGTTGGCATCCACGCGATGCTCAATGTGTACGAGCACGGTAATTAATCGGTATCCACGTGATGAGCAATGTGTACGGGCACGGTAACTAGTTGGCACCCATCCAATGCAAAATGCGTACGGGCACGGTAATTAGTCGGCATCCACGCGATGCTCAATGCGTATGGGCACGGTAACTAGTTGGCACCCATGCGATGCAAAATGTGTACAAACACGGTAATTTGGCACGTCCCCGTGATATCGTTTGATAACCTCCCCAATCTGTTTCGAACTGCCACATTCCAATTACCTATAGACCAACATGTTTTGTAAAAAAGATACTATTAACTTTAGATTTTTATAATTTTCCCTTCTATTAACCTGGTTGATCTTGTTTTATCGTCTTCTCTTTTATCTGTGTTGTTTTTAGTTCTTACTCTTTTTACCTGTTTTCAATTTACTATGATTTAAACTTTTCCTCGTTCTATGACAGTTCAAATGCTTTTTTACTTTTTATTGGTTTTTAAATTCTTTTAGCATACGTACTATGTGGTGAAAACATAATGTCTATGTTATAAAAACTTAGAACTTGACTAAAATCTTATTGAAAAGAAGCAATCTTGTGTATATAACTCCGTCAGAACGCTCACACTTTGATAAGAGGACGAAGCTATATCTATACTAATTTATTCATTCTTTGCCTTTTTACGCATGTTAATTTTCGTGTTCAGTCTAAGTTAATTAAATAATTTTATCGTCTATATTCTACCTTTTAATAGAAGCAAGAGAATTTTACTTACCTTTGAATTGGTTTTGGTTTGTAATTATTCTTTTAATTTCGAAACAGTATGGTTTGCTATGTTTAGCTTCGGGAACCCGCCACGCATCGAAATCGTTATGACGCTTCAGACTTAAAAATCTATTAAACTATATATTTAAAACAATCACCATTTGCAGCAATAATATGTTGCCGTCTGAAGACGCCAGCGCAGATATTTTAGTTGAAATGTTTTGAGATGCGGTATATAACATTGTTTTATAGCTTTCCAGTCTGCATTGTCATTTGTTGAAGGACTTTAACTAGTTTTGAATTTTGTGGAGAATAATTTTCTCTTTTCCTAAGCAAAACAGAGAAAGCAGCTCATTTGCATATCTTACCACTTTCTTTAATTGACTTTTCAAATCGTCCTTAATTTTTGCGTCTCTAAGCTACCCTTTGATATTTGATCACAGCTGAAAATGAGTGTTAACTACAGCTCTCTATTTTATGGCAATTCGATTAATAGTCAGCTAAGTATTGATTAAAAATGTCTCCGTTGTAGACAACGTAAAAGCCAATGTTTATTTATTTTTCTTTCTGATAAAAACTCTGAAACGTTTAACATCTTCTTAAATTAACTGCCAACAAAGAAATAATTACGTTACTAATAAAAATAGATTTCTAGATGTAGTTTGGTGTACATAACAGTACTTCTCGATTATTTCAATCCTGTGGTCCCGATAGGATTAGGAATTCATTTTAAAAACGGAAATTATTAGTAAACTTCGTAATAGAAATTTGTTTTTAAATAGCTGTGAATGAAACTAAAAATTTTAAAGTAAGAGTTTGCTCCATGTGTCCCAAAAAGGACCAACTATTGGAAAAATCTAATAAAGAAAAAAATTGAAGAAGATAGAGATGTATGATTTGCCGTAGAGAAACAAGAATTTTTTTTCTCAGTAAATTTCGAATTAACCTATAAAATTCATCAGTAGATGGCGTTACTGACTGCAAAAACTTAAATGTTTTCTGCTGCTCGTCAGACCATCCCCACTGAATTTTTCATTTTTTCCCATGGCCGCTGGTTGGTATTGTCCGCAACACTGAGCCATGTTGTTGTTGTAAAGAACAGTTATTTTGAAAATACTCTTAATAAATAGCACCATCTGTTGATGAATTTCGTACCTAATTTTTAAATTTGAGGAGGAAAAAAAGTATATTTTCTTAAGCTAATGATACACGGTGGAATTTTTAATTCATTTGTCATTTAGAGACACTCAGTAATAGCACTGATTTCAAGAAACGTAATTTAATATTTATAAATGACATAAGACCTTTTGGTATTTGAATTTAGTCTTTATTATCCAGTTACACAAATTATAGCAGAAATAGGCTTTTAACTTCAGCTTCTCCTTCGCAACAGCATTTCTTTTTTATTTTCAAGTTTCTCCTTTTTTATTTTATTACTGCTATCTTAACTATCTAGCAACTTCAAGTAACCTTGAATACAGGCTTATTAAATTCAGTATTTACTTTACAGCAGTTTCTCTTCTTTATTTTTGATAATTTAATCTTATTCATCAAGTAACGCAAAGTAACATAGGAGACAGTTTTTTTTTTCAGTTTCTTTTTACCGCAGTTTTATTTTATTTTCAGTTTCCCTTCTTTGCTATTTAAATTTGATTTTAAATATCTAGTAACACAAATCTGTTTCAAAAACAGGTTTATTGATTTCAGTTTCTCTTTTATAACAACCTCTCTTTTTTTAGCCTCTCTTTTTGAAGTGATACTTCTTATGCGACTTCCAACAAGGTTGCGTTAAACGTTTAACGCTACATTTTTATTGGCCGGGAAATCACGTGGTAGGATTCAGTTTTCTTCATTCATTTCCATATTGTTTTGGTTCTCACTAGCATAAAAATAATAAAAGTCATAAAAGTATTGTTTTTCTATAAATATTTTAGTTTGATTTGATACACATATAATTTAATAGGGTAGTATTTTTTATTTTCAAACTTAGTGGATAACAATTGTAAAAAATGAGTGAAAACAATCCCACGGACAATGCGACGGGTTTAAGGTTATGTCTCCATGTACGTCTCTTGTGAATATCAATTGATTGTTAGGTTTTCTCTTTTCTAATTGCCATTTACATTTCACCAAATGCATCCATGAGGGATATTAAATTATTTAATGCAAAATCTTTATTGCCACCATCCACTGCAGGTTCACAAGCTCTGGCAGACGTTACTGGTGAAGAAATTGATTATTGTGAGCGGCCTGTGATCCTTGCAGGAGATTTTAATGTGAATTTCTCGTTACCTGAAGCTGAAACATTATTAACCTTCCTTAAAGACAAATTTGGAATGGAAATGATAAATGGGGTAGACTATATTTGAGGGTGCCCCCTGATTCTCGCCAAGCTGCGATTGCGGTTGATCGCCAAGCTTGGCGATGTTGAAACCCAATCGTGATTCTGATTGGTTTAGATTTTAGCGTTATTTTTAAATGTTCAACGGTATATCTAATTTCAGAGATCCGTTAGTTCTACGTTGGATACCGGCTGGTAAGGATACTTTTGCTTCTGATCAATAAGATCGAAGGTATGTGCGCAGTCATAAAAAGGGACTTTAGAAAAAAATGTCACTGCCAGTCCGGTACCACAGACGCCATTTTCGATTCGTATTTCGCCGAATTTATGTGGCGATGGAGGTACACAGAATCTATTCATGATAAATTTAGACAGTATCTAACTGCTTTATTAGAGAATTGTGTGCACCTAAATCTGAGGATATTCAAGCTTAATGGGGTAGACTATACTTGAGGGTGCCCCCGCCAAGTTGCGATAGCGATTGATCGCCAAGCTGGGCGATGTTGAAAATCAATCGTGATTCTGATTGGTTTAGATTTTAATCGTGATTCTGATTAGTTTAGAATTTAGCGTTGTTTTTAAATGAATTTTTAAATGAAATTTCAGAGATCCGTTAGTTCCACTTTGGATGCCGGCTGGTACGGTTATGTTTGCTTCTGGTACTAAAAATGAATACTGTCAATAAGATAAATCTTAAGCTTCTGTACGATTTTAATAACAATGAAAATAAAACAGTGATTGACTGGTGTATGAATGAAGGTTTAATTAGTAATAGATATAAATGTCCTGTTTGTGGTTTACCACGGCGTTCCGGGCAAACAAGTATGGCGCCAAACATAAGTCGCCAATTTCGTCAAGGGGCACCCTCAAGTATATTTTTCCCGCTTAATGAAGAAGTGAGTTGTTTTTTTTCTTTTCATTCTGTGCTTACTCCATTTATTTTTATTTGGAATCAAAATGCATTTTATTGGGTTTATTAATTTTGCTTATATTGGGTTCATTGCAATTTTATAAAGTTTTGGCCGATGTTTTAGTGAAATTTTCCAATGTTTTATTGAAATATCATTATGTTTCGGCCGCCATTTCTGTTACTATGATGTTCCGCACAAACAGGAATGGCACCAAACATTAGTCGCCAATTTCTCCAAGGGGCACTCTCAAGTATATTTTTACCGATAAATGGTAGGAATGATCCAGCAACCAAAGGGGTAACTACCATTGATGCAGTTTTTGCAAGAAATATTGAAAAAATAGAACTAAACATTTCGTATCTTACTTTAGTTATCATAATCCCATTGTAAATATTATAGATTTGGATATTTCTCCACTCGAAAATGATAATTAAATGATGCGATCAATTGTGAATTGTAAGCAATGTTACTAAAGTATGTCTTAAAGAAGCAATATGATTTCACTAAAAATCAATTTCTACCCCTTCCTACTTTCATTTCCACATTACGAAGTTTCACTTCTTCTGCGCGGAGGGACTCCATGCACTATTTTTTTCTTCTTTTTTTCTTTTTAATTTCCTTTTTATTTCCGTCAATGCAATCTAAAAAATCTAGCAACACAAAATATCATCAAAAATAGATTTATTAATTTCAGTTTTTCTGTTGGAACAGTTTCTCTCCTTTTATTTCCATTAATTTAATCTTATCTTATTTATCAAAGGATTCAAAGTAACATCGAAAACAAGCTCTTTTTATTTAAGTTTCAATTTTTACATCAGCTTCTCTTTTTTCTTTCCTGGTCACCATTTTTACTTCTTTTAATTTGATTTTAATTATCTAGTAACGCAAAGTAACGTTAAAAATATGATAAATAAGGCAATTTATTTCAACTTTGCGTTTGAAACAGCATTTCTTTGTTCTTTTTTGTCTCCATTAACATAATCTTATTTAGCAACACAAAGTTACACCTTAATAGGCTCATTATTTTCAGTTTCTTCTTAACGACAGTTTCTATTTTTTTTCTCTTCCCTGTTGCCTATTTTTTATTTATTCCAATTTGCTCTTAATTATCTAGTTGCATAATAGAACGTCAGAAATAGGCTTATTTATTTCAATTTCCCAATTTCAACAGATTATCTTTTTTCTTTTCAGTTTCTCTTTTTTCTTTTCAGTTTCTCTTTTTTCTTTCCAGCTTCTTTTTTTCTTTCAATTTCCTCTTTTTTATTTCCTTTAATGTAGTCTTAAATATCTAGCAATTTAAAATAAAAAAATAGACTGATTAGCTTCAGTTTCTCCGTTACAACAGTTTCTCTTCCTTCATTTCTATTTATTTATTTTGATTCATAAAGTTACTTGAAGCAACATCAAAAACAAGTTTACAAGTTTTTTTTATTACAATTTCAATTTTTTCAACAATTTCTCTTTTTTTCTTTCCTCATTACCCTCTTTATTTCTTTGAAAGTGAATTTAATTAACTAATATCACAAAGTAACGTTTGAAATAGAATAATTTATTTCATTTTCTCGTTTGAAACGACCTCTCTTTTCTTTTCAGTTCCTCATTTTTTTCCTATTAATGTAATCATAAATAACTAGCAACGCAAAGTGGCATCGAAATTGTCTTATTAATATCAGTTTCTCTTTTACCACAGTTTCTTTTTTTTTCTTACCTGACCCTTCTTATTTCTTCGAGTTTGATTTTAATAATCTAGTTGCACTAAGTAACATCAGAAGTGGAATAATTTATTCCATTTTCTCCCTTGAAACAGCCACTCTTTTCCCTTAAGTTCCTCATTTTTTCTCATTAATGTAATCTTAAATACCTAGCAACACAAAGTGACATCGAAATTGGCTTATTAATATCAGTTTCTCCTTTACCACAGTTTCTCTTTTTTCTTACCTGTCCCTCCTTATTTCTTCTTATTTGATTTTAGTGATCCAGTTTCACTAAGTGACGTCAGAAATAGAATAATTTATTTCAATTTCTCCTTTGAAACAGCTTCTCTTTTCCTTTAAGTCCCTCACTTTTTCCCATTAATATAATCTTAAATACCTAGCGACACAAAGTGACATCGAAATTGGCTTATTAATATCAGTTTCTCCTTTACAACAGTTTCTCTTTTATTATATAATCATTGCCCTCTTTATTTCTTTTGATTTGATCTTAATTATCTTGTAGCATAAAGTAACGTCAGAAAAGGCCTATGTATTTCACTTTCTCCTTTACTTCAGCTACATGAAAATAAAATTCAACTTTTTAGAAACTTGAAAGCTATCATCCATTTCAACCGGGACGTGTGCTGGCGATTTATTTGTCAGATGGACAGTATAAAAGGGGAAAAAATGATCCTCTAGAAATCCATCTCAGTAAAAGTAAAATGAAAAAGTGCCTTAGGTGAAATGTTCAATTGAATAAAAAAAATAGACAGTCGTTTCACTCACTGATATTAGCCTGTCTCAAACTTATAGTATACATTAAAGTTAAATTTGAGATCAAATTCCTTTTAGCTAGCTTGAAATCAATTGAATTTTATGATAATTATTTACGAAATGCTCCGATGTCTTGATCAACATATTTTTTGTTCAAATTTGAAATTTTCAACCTCTCTTTTTTAACTGATATGAATTGTCCTATAAAGAATTAGTAAAATATTATTAAACTTAAGACACTATTGCGAGAAAGAGATTAAAAAGTAAATACTTTAAGAACTAGTACCGTAAACCGGGGCGAGTCTACCCATCCAGGGGCGAGTCTACCCATTTTAGTTTTACTTAATTTTCACTATTTTAAATTGCAAATAAAAAAAATTTTACCGATGGAGGACTTAGTTCAGACTCTAAGGAAGATGGCGCTGTAGTAGTTTGATCCGTTTTTGTTTATTTGGTGTCTTTTTAACCGACCAGTTCAAACGTCTTTTGAGAGATTTGTACTGAAAATCAGCAAACTTTTAGTTGGTGCTCCGTTAGTATATTATTATTATTACTATTTTCACTTTGGATAAGTGATAAACTTATCTAAGACTAAGATTACATTAATTTTATATGAAAAAAAACAAAAAGAATGTAAGTTTTGCTGTTGTAAACAAAAAACCAGAATTCGCGGGGCGAGTCTACTCATTCGTATTTAGTTTTAATAAAGCATAATAATATAATTTAGAACTTTGTTTATATTAAAATTAAGTCATTTTAGATGAATTTGAGTATATTATTTTAATTCTGCATTGATAAATTTATCATTAATAAGAAAATTTATAGGTTAAATACAAATGTAAATATAAAATATGTTTATTTTACCTATTTTTTAAATTTCTATTTTACAAAATTAACTTTTTTTATTTAATACAAGTTAAATAAATTATTATTTATAAATTATTATTACCTCCCAAAAGAATGGGAAAAGGATTTTTCATGATTCCCAATGCTTGAATTTCGATTTTGTTAATAATCTTTAATTATTATTATTTACTAATTATTTAATTGTAAATTTATATTAATTTTAATTTATTTTTATCAACAATAATCAGAAAAAAATGTTATTTTGTAATGTTTATGATTATAAAAACAAAACTGTGATCAAAATGTGATAATCGATCAAATACTCAATTTGTGTTATTTTATGAATAAAAAAATGGAAAATATAATAAAGTTATGAATTTTACTTCATAAATATCCTATATAGTAACTAAAATAACAATTTAATAGTAAAATTTGATTATTTACAATGTCAACATTCATTTTAGTAGAATGGGTAGAATCGCCCCATACGAAAGATTTGTCAGCAGTTCTATAAAAATATATAGTAACAGCGTAACTGTTAATATTTTCTAAAATCGATTTCACAGCTTTAAAGAGGGATAAATAGCGATTCCGAAACACCTATTAAAGGCCTTTTTTCTTTAATATTTACAAAAGTTTGACCACTTGAAAGTTGACAAACTGAAAAAATGGGTAGACTCGCCCCGGTTTACGGTAGTAAATTTTCGATAGAGAAAATAAATAGTTACTCATTTTAGCTACTACTCAAATTTTAAAAAGCTATGCCAAAGGTTATAAAACTTAAAACATATTAAAAAAAGATATCTTTGTTTTGGGGTATAAAATTCAGGCCTTATTTCAATAATTTCCAGCAGTTGTGAAATATAAATTCAATTTACAATTGTTACAACTGTAAAATTTTTAAAATTTTGCATCGAATGAACCGGATGAATTGCATCGAACCTAAAAATTAAATATCAGTCTCTTAAAGCAAAATGTTATGTAATAATTTTCAAATTATTTTCGATCAAATTTATTATCTTAAATAAAATAAAATTTTAAGAAGTAAATATAATTCTTCAGTTAAATAACCCAAGGACTTAACAGCTAATAAGAAATGGGTCATTTAAAAGCCATTTTCAAGAAACTTGTCACAGTTTAAATGTATACAATGGATGTATTACAAATATAACTTTTTAGGTGATAATTAAAGGCATAAATTAACGTATATTTACAATGACTTTTATAAATTTATAAGAACCGTGGCAACGATTTAAAAAGAATTGAAGATCCGTAAAAAGTTTTGAAGAAAGACTAAATAAAAAAGAAGGAATAATTTATGAATTTACATATGAATAATTAATGAATAATTCATATGTAAAGTAACTATTTTTTAAACAAGCATTTTGAGTTGCATTTAGAACAAAAAGCTCACCGACGAATTACTAGTTGTTAGTAAAGATGTAATTAACAAACTTTCAAACTTTCATGAAAATGTAACGGGATTTTTTTTAACATTTTTAAAATGAACCGTATAATATTTCTGCTAGTCAGAAAATGTTTATAAACTTAAATAAATAGCAACAATAAAACTTCATACACTATTCAGTAAAACTATCAACATATTTATACGCATTTGGATTTTTTGAACGATGCCTTAGAGTTAGGTCAAGAAGTCGAAACGAAATGTTTTATTTATATATTTATTTTTGGTAAACGCAATATTTCTTTATAAAGAAAAATTTGATCGAAAGAATATATATATATATATATTTATATTTCAAAATATTAGTGTTACATTTTTGTACATTCTTTTTTTGCTTTTTTATCACTTGACTTACAAAAAACAAAAAAGTTAAAAAAAGCGTAACTTTTCGTTTTTGAAATCCCAAACGCAATAACAAAAGAAGATTTAGCCCAGTTTGTATTAAAAAGTGTTTTTTTGGACTATAAAGTCAGATGCATTAGTAAATAACTGATATTGCTGCTTAAAAAATTTTGTTTAATTTATGACTCATGATTTTAATTAGAGTGATTATCTAGTAAAAAATTTTCTAATATAACTAATATTATACCTACATTAAATTACGATATATCCTACGACATCCTTAACTAATTATCATCTCCTAAGTCATTTCGGTAAAAAACACCACAATTTCCATTTCAGCAGTAAGATATTTACGTGATTGTATCATTATTTGTGACGTTCGGTGGCTGAGCGGTAGCGCTTCGCGCTGTCGTGCCACAGGTCCCTGGTTCGATCCTCGGGTCGGGCAAGGTTGCCTCAGTCTTTCGTCCTTTCAGTGGGTCGATAAATGAGTACCAAGCATGCTTGGGAGATAAACACTGGGGGTTCCGCGTTCAGCTGACCACCTGACCGGAACATCTGCTCCTGCACCCCAGAGCCCAAGGTCAAGAAAACTGTGATGGGCACAGTAGGCCTTGGCCCTCTATGGGCTGTCGCGCTGCTGAGTTTAGAGTTTATCATTATTTGTATCGAGCAAAAATTTCAAAAAAATTTTTAAGTACCTATCTGGTAACAACACTAAGAGTGTGATATAGAAATGTTACCTCCATAAAAGTGTAACTTATTACTTTATTGACCCAGGTCTTTCAACTACAATGTTAAAGTTGCTTATGTGCACCAAAATCTGGCAAAATTTAAAGTAAAAACGCTGTCTTTGTCAAAAATTTTGCTTATTGGTATATAACCACAAGCCCTTCAATAAAATACTTAAAATGTGCGTCAGTGAAAAACCATTTAAATAATGTAGTATTATTCTATTTAAGTCGCACTAGACCTGCACAATGGGCTATTGGCGACGGTCTGGGAAACATCTTCTGAGGATAATCCGAGAATATGCAAATTACAACTTCGATCCTCTACAGTGGAGATGGTTACCCCGATGCGAACTGCGGGTGAAGTCGATTACTTTACGGTAGAACACTATGATGAGGACCGACACTGCACATGCATACCCTCGGTTCACTTTCAAAGGCTGATCAAAGTGGTCACCCACCCACTCACTGACTGCAGCGGGTGATGTTTGACTTCAGTAATCTACGGGAAGTCGTATTTTACGATCAGTTCACTGTGGAACCTAAAAAGAATGTAAAAAGAAAAGAAAATGATTGTGAATTTCTGAGTATGTGTCATGCATAGTTCCTTGTATTATCCGTCACTTAAATTTCAGATAATCCTTTCAAGATAACATATCGCATCTAAACTAATATTTTTTACTGTTAATATACGCAATGTGTCTTTCATTGGCAAGAAATGGATTAAATATGATGAAATTTTGGTTGTCACGTTTTAATAAAATTATGATTAACAAGACACAGAAAATCACAAGAAAGCGGTGCATCATTATCTCTCTATAAGCCTTTTAATTAAAAAGCTTTTTATGAGGATTAACATAACGAAGTCTCAGAAAGAAGGAAAATCAGCAAGATTTTATGATCTCATGGTAAAACATCGAAACCCTACTTTTATATCTAGTCTCTCATTTATCTATCTTTAGGGACTAGTTCTGGTCTTTAATACTCTGATATAGTTGCTGCTTGCAATGAAAATATAGTCTTCTTTTTTACTGCATAAAATTAAACACCTGTTGATCATGCTTTTAGCTAAATGAGTAGTGGTTTTAACAATTTTAGCACGTTTCCGATTCATTTAGAAAATAATTTTATGCTAATCTTGACACTAATCTTATTTCTAATGCTGTATTTCAAATTTCATCAAAATTTAATGCATTTTTTTCAAAACGCTCTACTTCAAAAGAATTACAATTAAAAATAAAATGCATTTTAATTAGTTAAGCAATGCTAATTGCTAGATTTTTACACAGTGATCAAAACAGTGATCGTAAAACACGGTTCCAAGCAGATCATCGCAGTCAAGCATCACTTTTTTACAGTCAGTGACTTGGTGACCACTATGATCAGCCTGCGAAGAGATGGAGAGTATGCGGTATTGGATCTCGTTAAACTGTTCTACCGTAAAGAGCGCGACTTCGTACGCAGGTCGTCTGGCTACCAAAGCGGAGCAGTCATCCCTTCGGCAAAACGAAATATTGCGATGACATGTCTTCGGATCAACCTCAGGGATGTTACGTAGACCACGGCCGATTATGGCTCATTGTGCTGCTCTAGTGCGATGTATAGAAAGTACTACTACTACCAACTAGAGTAGTGCCTGCTTAATCTGAACAAATTGTGATCGTCGGCTAATGTCTCATCAGTACATTTCGGATTATCGAAAATTCTTACTATCCAAAACTTTTTTGGGTAATCAATGTTTCAGGCAATTTTTGTGGATGTAATCAGAAACAAAGATGTACTTTTTATAAGTTTTTTCACAATGATGATTCTCACATTTATATCATAACTTACAATTACTAACGTTATATGCAATTTTTGATTTTTACGCTCAAATAACGCTAGTAGTCAGTGTTAATTGATTTTAATATCGGATTTAATATGATTGTTTTAATCATTTTAATCGTTAATTTTGTTTCTTAGCCAGTAAGTTTTATACTTCAAACACTGTTTTTAATTCTTTCAGTATTTATTATTGAATTTTATATCCTGAAACTCAATTATTTGTCTTTTTTTTAAAAAAATTTTTTAGATTCTTTTAAATATAATATTTTATTTCACTTTCATTTTAGTTTCTGTTTCTTAAAATGTTCCAGTTTCTTAGTTGCATGAAATTTAATGTTATTCACGTGTTATCAATGTAGTACATTTGTGAACGATTTTAATAGGTACCAAATAAAGTAATTTAATTTTCTTTGTAAAACGAACTGGTGCTTCACCGGTGCATGCAACCACATCTAGACTTGTTTAAAATTTATGTTAATTACTATTTTCTTTAAAAAAAATTTTTAGTTATAATTTTATTGGTTTGGGATTAGCGGGAGACGGATTTATGAAGTTTGACTATAAACAAAATAAAATAGAAAAAAATATTTTAACTACCCACCTAGCAAACACATACACAAATTGATTTCCTTTTCAGACGCAAAATGTTACTTCAAAGTTAAACTTTGAGAAACAATATATTTTATATTTACTTCAAGAAGAATGCTAATTAGGGCAATAAACTGCGCCACATATTTACGAAACACATTTCCACATATCCTCTCATAATGTAAGACTATATATCAAAAATATATAGTTCTTCGTAGAAAAATTATCTCAATTGATGCACGATCATTTATGTAAATCATTTAAGTAATGAGGCTTTTCCACCTTTTAGAAAATATTTTATTCTCTTTTTCTTTATTGAACTTTTATGAAAGTTTTCCTTAAATAAGCATTTGCCAAGAAATTTTGGGTTATTAAGGGATATTATGCTGTTAAAAGGAACTCATAAATCTTAATTTTATTGAATAGGGAAGGAATCGAAACGTTATTAGGTGATAAAAGTAAAATGATTAAGCTTTAACCTTTTGACACAGAATTTTTATTAAATGCACTTTTTCCTACTTTTTTAGCATCTTGTATCAACTTAGGACAAAGTAAGTGAAAATATTATATTTAGCATTTCAATAATTTATGGTTATGTAATACAGTATCAGACACCGGTGGCTTTTTCTGCGCTAATGGTAAAATCTTACAAACACAATCACTTCAAAACAATAATTTCTCAAATTTGCCCTTATTTAGATCTAGATTTAATTATTTAGATCTAGTTATTTTATATCTACTAATTCTTGCGCAGCTAAGCAAAATGTAACGTAAAGTTGAGCGTCAAAAGTGGTGACGCTAATGATTTTTTTTTATATAGGACGGCATAAAATTTTTTCTTATTTCAAGGGCATTACGTTTACGTTACATTTTGTTTGCGCAGCTAAACAAAATGTAACGTAAAGTTGAGCGTCCAAAACAGCGGTGGTGGTGCCGCTGACAATTAATATAGGACGACATAGCATTATTTCTTATTTTAAGGGCAATATTTTTTATTAATTTTATAATTTTCTATTTACATATTGAATATCGACAAGTAAATGACAAATAATGATTCATTTAGCAAAAATTTTGATCATTCAGGGAAGATACGATCTCAACATTCAACAGATTAGGAAATGATCAGTTGCTTTACATATGACCAATAATTTGAAAAATAAATTAAAAATGCGTAACGAAATAAATTTACTGCTTGCCTTAATGTGCTAAAAATATTTTTAGTAAGTTTCAGTATTTCATACGAAGTTAATAAGTAGCACTATTGTTTGAAAAATCTGTAACACAGAGTTTTCAAAATTACTACACAACAATATGAGGACTAAATTAACAGACGAATGTTCAGCTATTTTAGTTGAAATGATCTGACTTGTAACAGAAAAAAAGTTTAAAAATTTCTTCCCTCTGGTAGTAAATTTTGTAACTATTTGTATATTAATTCGATAAGAATAACAATATAATTTATTAAGTAGAAAATATCAAATCGCATATCATACCTTCTACTCTTTTTCGTTTTGTTTTCCTTTTTTAATTTTAATTTTTAGAACATCGGTTCAGCAAGAGTACTCAATAAAATTCGTCGATCTAAAATTGAAATTGAGGGGGATATTCCAAACAGTCCGTGGTTTTAGTCTTTTTTAGTGTATTTAAAAAAATATTTAGTCAAAACTACCAAAAAATTTTAAAATATACCCTGTTTATGGTTTTATGGGAACACAAAAAGAAGAACTTTCTCGAAGATCTTTGGTATTAATTTTGGTAAAATTAACAATGAGTATAGTTTTATGAAACGAGATAAAATTTGGTAAATGTGGTAAAATTTGATAATTTTATCATGATACCTTAGAGCAGGGATGGGGAAACTACGGCCCGCGGGCCAACTGTGGCCCGCCGGTAGATTTTATCCGGCCCGCGGATAGAATTTTAATACGCCGATCCGTGAAGAATATAAGTAATATACATTTTACATCCATTTTCTTGTCTACTTTGTTTAAAAAAAAAATTTTCTCTCTTTTTTAACAATGTTTTGATGACCTTTTTACTTTCTCTATTTTTCTTCTACAAGGCATAAATTGATGGAAATAGTTAGCACAGACAACTTCAATTGGTAAAATGTTATAAGCAGAAGTTCTTTATAGAATAGCCGTAGATTGGCTCCAACGAGGGTCTGTCTTTCTCGAAGAGCAGACATATGGAATTTACTATAGGTGAATTGCACTTCACATGTGGCAGACTGCGCATTTTAATCTCCAACGAGTGGATTTTTCTGCCGGAGCGAGTTCTAACATTTATTGGATATGGAAAAATTACACACATGTGTTAATTGTAAATAATCGTAAAATTATTAAATTTATAAAATGGCTAGTGCTTTTTTGACTTATTTGTAAACATTTTAACCCCCCTAAAAGATACTAAAAAACGCAAAGTTGATTTGGAGTGCCATGCGTTCAATGATGAACAACTTGAATGTTAAGGCACAAGGGAAAAATGAATTCATCAATGATATCTGGGCCCATCTTAAATCTTCTAAACTGAAGCTGAATCTGTTTTCTGGGCAGCTAGCTAAGAACGACTTGTCTTATTTCTCGAGGTTAAATTCAATATCCTCAGTAAATAAGGAAAAGCTTAGAAATTATGAAGATGGCTTGAAAAAACTCTGTTTTGAAATTGAACGCTGATTTCAAGATTTCAGTGCTACTCAAACAGAATTAGATATTTTTACCATGCCTTTCAACATTATTGTGAAAGAGTGAGGTCGGATTTGCAGCTTGAATGAATTGAGTTGCAATCCAGCAATCATCGGAAGCAGTTGTTTCTAAATAAGCCAAAGTTTGAGTTTCGCAAATCATTACCTAAAGTTAGTTTCCAAAATTTGATCTCATGTCCCGAAAATCAGTACTATGCTTGCTTCATTTTATATAAGTGATCAAGTGTTTTCAACTATGAACCTTACAAAAAATCGTTTTAGAAGTAGACTAATAGACAAGCATTTAGCCTCGTTCCTTAAAATAAGCACATCTCACTTCGAACCTCAATATAAGGAAATAAAATCGCAATTTCATTCATCTCATTAAATATCTAAATTACAACTTGTATGTCGTATCTTTTATTTTTATTTTAGAAGTATTTACTTGGCCCACTAAACTTTTTTTTTCTCGAATTTTGGCCCTTGACCAAAAAAGTTTGCCCATCCCTGCCTTAGAGCATGGCAGAAATACATTTTCCTCGGTTAAATATACTTTTCAGCTTTCTATTTTTTACTAAATGTGGGGTAATAAGAATTATAATTTTGAAAATAAGAATTTTCGATTTACCGCTATCATATGAGCGGAAACCGTTCGGATTAAATTCCTTATATTTCAGTTTTATTACCAGAATCATGAATTTTTCCTAACCACCAATGTCTTTACCACACAGTATTTCCTTTTTTTTTTTAGAGTTTTCTTCTTCTTTTGTATGCAGTAGTGACTGTGATGTTATTACACGCATTACAGATACATTCTAGCTTTTAAAATTTCTTTAATTTCATAAATTATTCTTTTAATCACTCTTAATCCTGTTATAACTAAACGAAATCAATTATTTATTTTTTAACAAATTTTATATAAAGCGTATATCAACGCTTTTCCTCTTTTTTTAACAATCACTTTAACAGCTAACTTTTTAATTCAATTACATCACTCATTAATTCAGCGTCGCGGCTAATCGAGTAACAAAATCTATTTTTAACTCTTTTTTTCCTAAAGCTACTTTATTTCTCTAACAACAAAAATGTTTTAGTTACAGGGTTATATTAAATTCGAACGGTCTTTTTGTTGATTAAGCTGTAGCTAAATTACTTAAAATTCAATATTACTAGTGTACGGTAGTCTTTGTTTTTGGCTCTATTATCTATCGATAACTCGGCAAATTTTGGATCAATTCTCATGAACCTAAGTGTCCGTTTGGCGACTGGTAATTAGTAACTTGGCGTTTGGACTGAGAGTACTTTGAATGACCGATGGTACCTTATTCCGACTGTTAATTAGTGTTACAAAAATATCTTAAATGGTAGTATTATATAAAACTCTCTTCGTCTCTTTAAACGTGATGTTGCTTAATATTTTATTTTGTTAGTATAGATTTCTTTTCAAGTTATAAGTTTGACCATATTTGTTAATTTTTAAAAATACTCCATAATAAAGCAAGATGATTTTCTTTGTTTGATATATATCTGCAATGTCCCTCTTTCAATGCGACGAAAATGTTCAAAATAAATTTCTACTGCTGAGCAAACTATTACGAAAGTTACTAAAATTAAATTTAATATGAAGTTCAAGATTAAATAAAAATCAGGTCAAGCATATTCTCAACAAACAAGTTTACTATAAAAACTGCTGACATTTCATTATTGAAAAACGTTAAGAATAGTTTATTTGAAAATATCTAAGCTAACATTTTATACTTTTGATCGAGAAATCACGGAAATAACAGCAGATGGTGTTTGTTTCTTGAATTTTTGACATTTAATAATTTCATCTGACATGACAAGCATCTGATGTGTCAAGCCAGAAATATCTGTTTATTAAAAAAAAGTATTCGAATATCAAAACAAATTTCTGAGACTTTCCATACTATTTTATTAATTAAAATAAAGCAATTCATTGCACTCTTAATTCATTTAATTACACGTATTGAAAGGAATTCATTTCGTTAGTATAATAAATTTCTTGAACGGAATAAAAATAGTTTTAATTCCCATGCTTGTTAAAGAAGCTAATTTTAATTCATATGCAGATGTGTATAAATATCAACGGAATTTGATTACTGATATTAAATTAAGAACATTTGCTTCATCATTTTCAAAAGTCTTATTCAAATAAATGAAGTAATATAGGACAATAAAGTCGTTAAAAGTTATTGAAAAGGAATGTTTTTATTTTATGTAAACAAAAAAGGAATAAAAGCGCATTATATTTTGTTTCAGCAAATTTATAATAACTTCCAGTCTTTAGGGAATGCAAGTTTGCTTTAATAGCTTTTTGTTATGTTTTAATAGCCTAAAAATATTTTTTGCATTTTAATAATCTTTTGAGTTCTTAAGTTATTCCATTAAATGGAGATGCCAATATTAATATTAGTAAAGCAATTTTAATATAAATCCTTTGTAGTCCGCTAACAAAGCATTCAAAATTAAAAAATTAAAAAAAATAGTAAATTTGATCTCATATTTTATTAATTATTTCAAAATAATTACGTAAAATATTTTCAAGAAAAGAAAGTATAAAGATTCAATTTTTAGGAGTGTTATTACTCAGAAACAGTTCGACAGATTTCCTTTAAATTTTTTATTTTGTTATTTCATAGCTTAAATATTCATGCAATAAGCATCAAAACGGGCTTAATTAGATGTCAAACTAAGAATGGTCTTTCAAACCCCCTTTTTTATAAATTCCGCAATCAATCCTGTAATGTGACTTGGTAGATTTTGATTACGTTTTTGATCTTTTTTCACTCATTTTTACACCCAATGTGATAAGTTTTTGTTCTCCTTTTTGACAAAGAATTTAAAAAATGCATAGTAATGCTGACCTTAATGGAATATACTAAAAAGGGACACAAACCGCAGCGGCTGATGTGATAGAACGTTCACCTCCAATGAAATGGCCCAGTCTCGAATCCCAGCGTTGACTGGTTGATAAGAAATCTACTACTGGCTCGTACTGACGCTGAGGTAAAATGTTCTCATAGTTGACGTAACATTGGTTAGAATCCCCTTGCCACCAGCTAACTGTGGGAAGCATTCGTGGTTTTCCTCTCTATGTAACACAAATGCGGATTTTTATCGAATAGTTCTCCACAGATACTAGTTTGCGCCAATGCTTGATTCAGGAACTTTTTTTGTCTTCTGAGTTGGGTTCAAAATTAAAAGGCTACGGAGTTGAACATTGATAGTCAAAAACTCAGAACTGGTTCGGTTTTTGTACCTTTGAAAAAGGAAATTAGTATGTCATGATGTGTCATTGCAGCGGCAGCTATGTAAAACTTCCTAACTCCCCCTGGACTTAGTTGTACAGTTCGCAAAAAGAAAAAGAACGATTTAAAAAACGAACAACCTATAATAACTTTAAATCTAATGATCGGATTTTCACGTCCTATGACTTGAATCCGTAGAATTGGAATTATCTTAATGGTTCGAGGGGTTGACCTCAAATATGCAAATTAACTAATGCAGACAGTATTTTAAGTTACGAAATCAGACAAGAAAATGTACTTTCACTAACTAACCATATATTTTTTTCGATGGATTTAAATTTTTGCCGCCCAATACAAAGGGAGTACCGACGATCTTGGAAATATGTCCCAATAGTTAGGTCAGGAGAATGATCCAAAGTTCAAAACCCTTAATGTTAGTTTCACTTTTATCGTATTTCACAATATCTTGAAAAATTTTTAAGGAATTGAAAAAATTTTACATACAAGTATAAAATTCGCTTATCCAAAGATAATTCCACCCACAAAATAACTTTCATTAAATATTTATGACTTTTAATTATTTTGTATAAGAATGTTCAAAAACAATTTGAATTGTAAGGTGCACAGTTTAACGCATCATTTTACAGAATGTCATTTTATATAGTAAAATATAAAATTTGGCCAAAATCGGTCGAATAATTTCTGAAAAATTGAATTTTAAGCATCTGACTTTTTTGAAATTCAATTTCTCTGGAATTTCTCAACCGATCTTGCTCAAATTTTGTATTCCGCTATATAAAATTGAATTCATTAAAATGATGCAAAAAATTGTGCTCACTACAATTAAAAATTCTTCCAACTATTATTTTATTAAATAATAAAAACTAATAAATATTTACTAAAATCTATTTCGTGCATGGAATTATCTTTAGATAAACGAATTTTGTAATTGTGTGTCAAAAATTTTCAATTCACTTTAAAGTTTCTCGAGATATTACGAAATGCACAAAAAGCAAAATTAACATTGAGGCGACCAAACTTTAAATCGCTCTCCTGATCAAACTTTGGGGACCATATGCCCCAGATTGCGGCTGTTCAATATATTTTGAGGGTCAGAAATTCAAATTCGTCGAAAAAAAGGTAGATTTATTCAGAGAAAGTGCGTTTTTTTTCTTATTTCGTAACTTAAAATATCATCTGCACTAAATAATTAGCGTACTTGAGGTTACCACCTCTAACCATTAAGATTAGGGAGTCCTAGAATGTGAAAATCCGATCATTAGATCAAAGGTTTTTCAGTTTTGTCCGTCTTTAATTTTGAGCAGTGCCAATCAAAGTGCATTCTAAATACTTTATGATTACAGGTAAATTATAATTTACAACAATAATTATCATTACGATAATAAGCTATCATAATTATTATGAATACAATTAGATATATATCATGATTATAATTGCATTTATAATTACAATTAAACATTAACAACGATCGCAAGTCATGATGATCTATGATTACGAACAACTATGATAACTTTGATTTTTTTCCACTTCAAATAGTACATTTCACAGCGTTTTGCTTTTTATTAAAAGATGTATTTTTAAAAAATATTTTTAATTGTCTTTTCAGCTTTTTTTTAAACCCGTAGGTTCAGATTTTTTTTTTTTACCTGTAGGTCCTTAGTTCGAATCCTGTTGCAGGTAACCAGCTTCTCATTTGATAAAACCCCAACATTTGACCGAAACTGCTTCCATTATATTTCCATTTTTTAATCGCGACTTTAAAAAGCGCAAACTTCCTTATTTTGTCATATTTTGAATCCACATATTTTCAAATGTTAATAAAATTCTAAGCAAACATCGTTAAAAAATTTAAAAAAAAAATCCATTCAATATTTTATTCTCAATTCAACCAACCTTTCAATACTGCCTACCAAGTTTTTATTCATTAATTATGTTTTAAATGAGAAATAAGACTTCAATTTATTTTTAACACATTTCGTTTGCTTTTGAAAACTTTAGTTAAAAAAGAAAAGCTTAGTTTTGTTTAAAAACTTTTAAAAATCCTTAAAAACGACAAGGACTTTTTTAAAATTTGTTCTTGAAAATTGAAGACAAAATGCTTGTAGGATCAATAAATACGTAAAACTGGTTTTAAAATTAAACATTTTACGTGTAATATTATTTCAGTGTGTTAATATTTTCTTCAAAGTTAGTCTTATTAATTATTAAAAAACTAAACTAAACTCAGCGGCGCGGCAGCTCATAGAGGGCCAAGGCCTACTGTGCCCATCTCAGTTTTCTTGACCTTTGGGCTCTGAGGTGCAGAAGCAGCTGTTCCGGTTAGGTGGTCAACCGAACGCGAAACCCTCAGTGTTTAGTTCCCAAGCATGCTTGGTACTCATTTATCGACCCCACTGAAGGGATGAAAGGCTGATTAATTATTACCTACAATATTTAACTTTTAATTACAAAAGTTAAACCATAAATACCCGACTTCTCACAAATAGCAATAACGTGAAAACTTATTTTATTAAAAGAAAAACAGAAGTATGTTTAAATAAAGAGGATACTTTCTTCTGTTACCTACCACTTTAACTAAAAAAATCATTTCGCTTTGACTTCAGATCTAAACATAAATATTTATATTTTTGTAATATACTAATGGTTTTATATTTTTTTTTATATATTTTGTAACATATTATGGAAGATAAAAAAAAATGTTTTTGTTTTTATAAATAATTAATAAGAAGAAAAAATTTAATGCTACCATTTTTTACTTTTTAGGAAAAGTAAACATTGAAAAATAGCAAAATAATATTAAAATTAATAAAAAAAGAATAAATTCTGTGACAATGTTAAACTATTTGCATTATATTTCCTAATCAATTTCTTATTTAATCCTGAAAAATGGTTAAAAATATTATTACAGCTATTAAATACAGTAAACCTAAACTTTAAACTTCTGTATTTTAAATCACAAATTTACTTTACAATTTCTCATTTATATGCAAGCAGTAGTGAATGTTTACCTTTTCACATCTCTTACCAAAAAACGCGTTTTTTTAAAAAAATATATCGATTTGCTAATGTGAAGCATGCGAAGTATAATGGAAAAAGCAGTCTCAAGAAAATTCTGTTTTGAAAAATATGCTATTTAAATGGTAATATTCTTTCAAAAATAGATATCATGGTTATAAACTATTTTTGGAATAGATATATTTTATATCTATTCCATATTATAATTATGTTCCATATATTATATTTTTATTTATAAAAGCTTAAACTATTATATTTCTTTAAAAATCAAGTTGATTTAATAAGAAAAGCAAAATTATCTTTATACACAGCTCCCAACAAAAAATTCTAAGAGTAAACTTTGATCAATGCTATGCTAAATTTACACTTTAGTTAAATTAAATGTTAATTACTTTTTACTTGATGTTGTAAAACACGAACTTCAGCACATTTATTTTGACGCCGGAAATAAAATCACTTTTAAAATCTAACACTACGTTTTTTTAACCATGAAAATATAATGAAACAGAACATTAATTAAAAATATTTGGCAGGGTTTGGCGAATGTTGAAACACCGTGTCAGGTGTTGAAGATAGTGATAAAAAGACGAACTTTTTTCAAAAATTAATGGTGTAATAAATAGCAAATCTTCCATCATCAGCAATTCTTAGCTTCCTGGTAAAGGTAATTCATAAAATTTTAAATTCGTTTATTTCTTTCACATAAATGTCTGAGATATTTGTTGATGAGAGTATTCTAAAAATAAAAATTAGATTTAATTTTTATTATCTAGCTGTATTTA